>NC_046659.1:467736-492603 GCF_010883055.1 Belonocnema kinseyi
GGATTTCATTTTTGCATGCCAAGACGGTGTCATTTTCACCTTAACATACCGTCGCCACATTTTGAGCCAAGACATTCCCGATGATAGCTGCAGGGCGTGCCAAGCACTCCTCGAGCATTTAGCTCATATACTATCTAGTTGTCCAACACACGCGGGAACGACCCACATTCAAAGGCACAATGCGGCACTAAGAGTGCTTTATTACCATCTCTGTCAATTCCACGGCATTCACCTTAATATCGCTCCTCTAAATGCTCCTAGGGAAAGTGAGTCAATTGTCGAGAATGGGAAGTGCCGCATATACTGGAACTCTATATTCTCGACAATTGTTTCTGTTGCTCACTCGAGGCCTGACATGGTTCTTCTTGACTTCGAGAAGCGAACCATGTTCGTTATCGAATTTTCTGCATCAGCTGACAAAAACGTCATAGCCAAGGAGAATGAAAAGAAAGAGGGGTATCGAGACCTTATAAGGGAGTTGCAACGATTGTACACGGAATATTCTGTTAAACTGATCGTCCTTATCATCGGCGCTCTTGGAGGTGCCAAGCTTTCACTTGCTAATGGCCTAAAAAGCATCCCTGCGTGTCAACAATATGCTTGAACACTTGCGGGAAAAATGCAGGAGGCGGTTGTCCTTGGGTCGCTCTGTGTTCTTATGGTGCACGAGGCTTTTGCTGGATCGTTGTATTGATTCCTTTACAGACTGTAACCACCTATCTCACGGTTGTGAGACGTGGTTGTGGCTGAAATTTTACAGCGATTTCGCAGGAAGCGGGTTGCAATTTTTCAAATTAGCACCCGCTCCCGACGAAATCCTGCGGTTGTCCTTATGACAAATTTTTAATTATATATATTTATAGGTTAAGAGTAAATACCCAGAAATAGAATTATTGAGCATGGATGGTTTGATGTGATTCTATTTGCAATCTTTTTATAGTTGCAGTTACATGATGGCGACTCACTCGCAGGTGGTTGTATGTCTATAAAGAGCTGCCACCCTTAACTACATATGAGTCTACATGCGTCAATAATACACCCCCAATCTCATGGTAAATAATATCAATATAATAGTCATTGAATTTCGAAGATAAATTATTATTAATTAAGCATTGTGTTTCTTTAAAGATAGTCGAACATCTTTAAAGAAATACAATGCTTAGTTAATAATTCTAAAATCCGTGAAATACAATCCTCCACCAAAACACGAAAAGCTTAAAGCATCCCAGAATATTCATTCAAACACAACATAATATTCTCTAAACCAATAAAGCTAGCTTTCTTCATAACCACTGCAGACGCAAAAACTTTTTGCTTCTTGTTTTTACAAGAATTTTCACCATTTCCATTATATTCACAATCACCCTCAGAAGTAGCTATTTTGTCAAAAAGAATAGTTTTTTCACCGTAGGACGTCGTAAACTGCACGATGTAGTCTTTGATATCGAGTGGTTCCGGCTCTGACAATGAATAGCTCTCAGATTCAAAGCAGGGACTTATGAATTTAAACTGTTCTTAGAATTTGGACCATGTTGCAGCCCCAAATGTTATCCCTTGTAGTTTGCTGGACACAATTTTTACAATAGGTTGAAAATTGCCATCTGATTGCACTTCAAGACCACCAATAGCGTTTTTACTGCATGACTTATTTTGTGCGTACAGTGTGGTTAAAATAAGATGTTTGTTCATCTTGCTTAATCCATCCACTTCCGTCATGTGAAACCTTTTTTTAGCTACAGCAGTAGAAGTAGTAGCAGTGAAAAAGGAAATTTCAGTTCCTTTCTTAACAGCAGTCAAAATTTGTGACATTGTAGGTACTGCTTCAAAAGATACAGAGAAACTGATTCTTAGCTGACCACCCAGAGACCTTATGTACAAGGGAATAGAGATAGTGTGGGTGGGAGGAATACAAGTCTAGACACGTTTCATACGCGATACTTGAATATCATTGGTTTAAAATAAAAATAGAAGGGTTTAAATATCGTTTTGTGCTAGTTTTCATATAGGTCAAATGCATACATATCACAGGGAAGTGTGAGTGTTAGTAAAACACTGTAAGATGTATGAGAGTGTCTCTTTCACACTCATGGGTATGACTGATATAAATTGAACCTTACTATATAGTCAGCTCTATGATGGAAGCAAATGTTTACAATTTTCATTTTTATTTTCAAATCACAGTGAAACTTTCATAAGGATAACAAAATTATGGATAATGACACTGTGTGAAAAGCAGGAAATGAATTACGGGGTTAACGGGCTAAAGATCATGTGAAAAAGATTTTCAAAATAGAAGAGCAGTGACGGTGCTATGGCAATTAATGTTTTCCTGTATCACTTTCTCGACGAACACCCATTCTATGATAGACATTAGTTTTTGAGTATGTGTCACTACTTATAGATCTGAAGGGGGATTAGGCCTTTTGGGTAGAAGAGCTAGAATGCTATAGTAATAGTGGGAGGATCACATATAATAGTGTTTTCTGGTAACATTTTTCCAAAGTTTTTCATTTTTGAATAAAACTTAGTCTTAACTATATGCTGCAGCGTGAAGCACGGTCGACAGGCGTTAGTTTTTCACATTGTAGTTTGTACCATTGTTGAGTGTGATAAATTCAACTGTGTTCTGTGAGGAGTCTATCAGTGTAGATTAAAGTTATTAGTTTAAGTGTATAAAAAACATCAATAATGTCAATGGATAATCAAACTAACCAGGAAGCGATCAGAGAGAAGATGACAGACGGATTCTTCTTGCCACGTTGGAAGGGTAAATCACCCTCTGTGATTCACTAGGTCGACTTGGTGAAGTTGTGCAAACAGCCATACAAAGGAAGGATGATATACCTTTACTGATGACATTAAGGAAATATTTGAAAATGCAGAGAGAGATAAACTCTACAATAAATAATATACAAACTGTCATTGGTGAGTAAAACTCTTTTTAATTTTTTATTATTACATTTCTATGAAAGTGAATATTAAAAAATAGTGAGTGTGGGTGCTGATTTTTGCTTCTCTTTTTGTTAAAACTGAAATTCCGAGGAATAAATCCAAAAAAATTTTGTATGGCGATGCGGTACATTATAAAAGAATTAGGAATCAGACTGAGGCAGATTCAAAAGAAGAACCTGTAGAATTAAGTAAACAGAGGAACCATTCTGATTCAATGGTAAAAGCGGTGTGTTCAAAGAAGCAAAAAAGCTCACAAGACTTTATGTTTGGTGAGGGAAGTGTAGTACGAGTTCCTGGAGTCACTAAAAAATATTATTAAAAAATAGACAGTAATATAGTAATAGAAACTGATGATGACGAGACGGACTTTGACGAGGACATTATACCAGATTCGCAAATGAAAACAAAATCAGAGGAATTAGTGCAGCAGAATAGAAGTAAACAAAAGGATGTTAGAGAAAAAGTTAGACAAGATAAAAAGCAAGAAAAATTAAAAATTAAAATGGAAAAAGAAAGGGAAATCAGATTAAAGGAAATTCTACAAAAAAGCGAGGCCAATTTAAAAAAGAAGCGTAAATTGAAAAATGAGAATATAAGCAGAGAGCTTGCAAAGCAAAATCGATTGCCAATAGCTCAAAGAAAACAGGAGGAATACAGGGTGAAGATAGTTTCAAAGGGAAATCTTGAGGATCTCCAGAAGAAACAAAGAAAAGTTCTTCAGGAAGTACAAAAGGAGCAGAAAATTCTCAAATAAATGAATGATTCTACATCTGAATTAAAAAAGAAAGGTAATGTGAATTATATGTATGTGTACATAGCTTATATTGCAAAACTCTGGTCTAGAAAGAATGGATGATTTTTAAATGATTCTTTTTTAAGAAGTTTAAAATTGTGTGAAAAGCACATTATTGACTCAAGAAGAGTCAAATAGGAAGCAGAGCCCAATTGATGTAACAGCAGCTGCAGACATTAGTGAGATTGCAGGCCCATCCAGAGCTATAAAGGTTAGCTTATCTCTAACAGCACAAGACTCTCATGGCTTGAGGATGGCTGATGAAGCTGTCGAAAGTCTCTCGCAAGATTTACATGATGCTCAACCACAAGGTAGGGATGAGAGAGACATTTTAGCCCCCTTTATTATAAAAATAAATGAAACTGACCAATATGTAAGAAAGTTCGACAGAAATGGACGGAAATTAACTTTCAAAATTGTACCTCCTGGGGAGAATAATCCTGTTCTTTGGTTGGAATTAGCTTTTTTAGAGTTATACAATTATATAGTCTCGTGGTGCAAGGAAACAGATGTAGTGGTTATTATGTTTGGATCGGATGAGTTTAGCAAAGGAGTTGCCTGGAAAGCATTTTTACCCCTTAAAGATCTGCATTTCGAAGACTTGTGGAAATTAGTAAAATCAGTAGTGGAAAGTGCCAGAAGTTTTAATATTAATGACACTTTTGTAGTAGAGATTACACACGTGAGTGTAATAGTAGGAAAAGGCCGGGTGAAGTTAACTAGCAAAGTTTTAAAAAAAAATCAGTTTATACTATAATTAAAAACAATAACACGTGTTTACCACAGACCATCGTAGTAGCGATTGCGAATGCAAATCGTTACTGTGATCCAAATAATAACAATTTTAAAAAAGGGTATAGTATAAGTGATAGGGATAGGCTCAAGGCACAAATTAGGGCAGCTGAAAAGCTCACAAGAGATGCTGGTATGATAATACCGGATATTGGACGTAGCCTGTCTGAGCTAATTGCATTTCAGAAATATCTGGCGAATGCTCAGATTGCAATGACACTTTTTAAATTCAAATATTTCGAGAAAGGGCGGGATAAGGCTATTCATGAGGGTAGTTTAGAAGTCACAAATATAGGTAGTGAGATCAAACACAATATTTATTTACTTTATGAAGGTTCTCCAAATTTCCATTATAGTACTACACTAAATTTAATCGGGGCTGGCACAGCAAAGAAGTTTTATGTACCTTGTAATAAGCCTTATTTTAAACAAACTGATCACAGATGCACAATGAAATGTGGTGCGTGGTTTGTTTCGCAGTCATATAAGCTCAAGGCTGACACGAATGAAAAAATGATAATATTAAATGTGGATACAATAAACGGTATTTTTATGGAGTCGAGTGTTTCAGGAAACATTTAATTTCCAGTTCACACTCTACAGGTAAAAGTATTTGTGCTGTATTACAAATATGCAATGATTGTTCAAAGTTACTTAACTCTGATAAATCCAAGAAAGGGGAGGTACATAAATGTGGCTTCTCTGATTGTATAATACGTAAAAAACTTTGTCCAATTAATCATTTTTGTTTTATGGCACCCTTAGAAATTAAAAAAGATAAAAGAGGACAGTCAAAAACTAAAAAGGTTGCATACATTTTCTATGACTTTGAAACACAGCAGTGTAAAAAGGCCGAAGGTGACGAATCAACCAATAATCTCAAACCTAATTTGTGTGTGCCACAGCAGGTTTGAGAAGATTGTATGAACGATCCTGATCCTAACGTAAAATGGCAGTAGTGTGGTGTACGTCAGTATATTTTCGATAAAGATCCTGTAACTCAGTTAACTGAGTTCGCTATTCGTGATTTGAAGCATTTTGATGAGACCGTATGCACAGCACACAAGGCGAACGGTTTCGATGCTTAATTCATTCTTAGAGAACTTATTAAGAATAGAGGTACTAATGAACAGGCAGAGCTTATTATAAATGGTACTAGCGTAATATTTCTAAAAGTGAAAAAAACACGATTCATCGATAGTCTTAATTATCTACACATGCCATTAAGTGGTATGCCGGCAGCCTTCAGTTTAGACGAGGCAAAGAAAGGTACATTTCCGCACCTTTTCAATACACCACAGAATGAGTAATATGTAGGTAAATTACCTGATACACATTTTTACTCCCCAGATACAATGTCCTTAGAGGGGCGTAAAGAACTTGACAAGTGGTACGAAGAATTGATTAAAACTAATTACATTTTTTATTTTAAAAATGAAATTACAATTTACTGTATAAATGACGTTGATATTCTTTGTACTGCTTGTCTAGCTTTCCGAGAATTATTCGTCAAAGTTACTAATGTTGACCCTTTTGTCGAAGGTGTCACCATTGTTTCAGCTTGCTCAGTAGTTTTTGGGAAAAATGATTTAAAGTCTGACACGATAGGTGTCCTACCAAATGGGAGTTATAGGTTAGCATATAAGCAGTCGAAGAAGGCCATCGAATGGCTTCTATCTGTAGAGCGTGAACTAGATATAGAAATCATTTATGCTGGTCGAACTCCGGAATAGCGACTACCTGAAGGTATAATAGTTGATGGCTATCATGAGGATACGCTTAGAAATATAAGAACTGTTTATCAGTTTCATGGATGTTACTGGTACGGTTGTCCTCAGTGTAATCAAACTAGTCATCATGAAAGAATAGGTGTGGGTACAAATTCTGAGAGCATGAGTGACCGTTTTGAGCATACACGAGCCCAAACTGAAAGACTTCGAGAAAAGGGATACGAAGTAGTTGAGATGTGGGAATGTGACTTTGATAGGTTAAAATCCAGAGATTATGAATTGAGATAGTTCTTAAAAAATCATCCTCTTCTATTGCACTGTGCTCTTAATCTTTGCGATGCTTTCTACGAGGAAAAAACAGGAAATGCATTTTCCTATTATCAGACAAGAGACAATATAAAAATCTCTTATCTGGATGTTTGCTTCTTGTATCCATTTATTTCAAAATATAGAAAATTTCACATAGGCCACCCAAACATTTATATTGGTGATGAGTGTAAGGAATTAACTAGACCAGATAATAATTTAGATAATGTCGAGGGTCTTACAAAATGCAGAGTATTACCAGCTACTAATAGCTATCTGCCTATTCTTCCTGTCAGAATGCACGGTAAACTGATGTTCCCTCTGTGCAGAACTTGCTGTGAATTGCAGCTACATCAAGATTGTCCACATGCAGATAATATCAGCAAAAAAGGAATAGGGGAAACATGGGTTTCTTATGAACTTAAAGTAGCTGTTGAAAATGGGTACAAAATAATATCGATTTTTGAGATTTGGCAATATGAGACAACTCAGTATGACTCGAACTCAAAGATTGGTGGTCTGTTTGTACAATAAATGAATAGATTTTTCCAACTAAAATATGAAGCCAATGGATATCCTTCAGATTGTGCCACTGATGAGAGTAAGAAAGCATATGTGAAACAAATTTTATATTTACAGAATACAGCTCGATCCGGAAAACATGAAAAAATCCTGGCTTATGATCACTGATAGCCGCATAGACAACAGCTCAGGCTCGTTTAAAATTGTAGTCTTACTTAAAAAAACTAGATCGTCGTATTATCTATTTTGATACAGATTCTGCCATTTTTTGCTAGTAATAATGAGGAAGGTGAATATACCCCAGCTACAGAATGTTTACTAGGAGACATGACGGATGAGCTCAAAGTTTATGGTTCGGGAAGTTACGTATATCTAAATTTTGGGGGCGTATGGAAAGGCACGTTAAATAAGCTCATGAAAGACGTGCTGTGTCAGGAGTGTTAGCTTAAAACCCTGACATTGCGAGGAATTAGTTAATTAAAAAAGGAAACAAGCAGGGCACTAATAAGATTTTTCAAATAACAATATGCCAATTTCAACACACGTAAAAATTCATATGAACTTGCAATAATATGGAGCGCACAAGGAAAATTTTACTGATTCCCAACGAGCAAGTGGACAAAATCAAGCAACAAATGCAGACGATAAATGACACATCTTCACATAATAATAATAATAATAATAATAATGAATCACCTATTATATCATCGATACCTGGTGCAACTACACACACTCCTGGAAACCATCTTGGTAGATTAGATTCTAAAATGAATCGAATCTTATTTTCGCCTTTTCCATGCGATGACCGTGAAACGTGGAAAGACTACAGTCAAGTGCTGAATAAATTTCTCTTCTTGGTCGATAAAAATAGGAAATTAACTGCTGAGAAAATGGATTATTCTGAAAATACAGATAATGATACCCATGAGTTTATGCCTGTAAAGTAAATTATAGCTAATGTACCTAAATATGTTCGATTTAAGAATGCTTTATAACTCAAGCACCTTAACAAAGCCTGACTTTTCCGACAGAATAAAATGGGATGAATATGGCTCAGTGATCATTGACGGAAAACGTGTTGAACATTCAAACATTACAGATCTCGTTAATGATGCATTCAGGTATAGAAAAAGTGCCAACCCTCCAGAAAGAAGTCACTTTGCCCATATACTTCAAGAGCTTGGCACACTGCGAGAGCTCGTAAAAAATTATGAGTGTTGAATTCAAGCTAAGCAGATGGAGCGCGACATCAACTTCCGATTAAAACAAGATTCTCTCATAACAGATGATGAAACTACTGAGGATGAAACAAGGATAAATAAAGCTTTTACAACTCCTAATAATTCAATTCGTGAGAGGAGTCGTAGTAAAGTTAGAAAAAGTAGTCGCCACGAGAAGGTACAATCTGGTTCAGGAATGCTAATTAAGTGGCAGTCTTTTATTGTAAAATGAATCTACTTAAAGAAATATACTATAATCCAGGCCATCCTGCTTCCTACAGCGGTGCAGAAAAATTAATTCGTGCTGCAAGTGGTAAAGTATCTCGAACACAAGTACTTGATTGGCTGAAATCTCAGGACACATTGACTTTACACAAGCCTATTCCACAAAAATGTCAAAGAGCTCATTACACAGTTTCAAATTTTGATGAGGTTTGGGAATGTGATTCAATTGACATGAAAAGTGTGTCTACTTATAACGATAATTATCGCTACCTCTCAGTAGTAATTGATATCTTAAGGAAATTTGCTTGGATTGAGACACTTCGAAATAAAACAGCATTGGAGGTTAAAAATCCTTTTAAACGTATTTTAAAAAGAAGTAATCATCGTTCGCCTTTCTTTTTACAATTAGACAAAGGAAAGGAATTCTACACACAAATTTTACACACAAAAATACTGGACAATATATGGACGTTTTGCAACAGGTGAGTGCTTAGAATAATGGTAGAAATTCTAGTATTACAATGACACCTTCTGAAGGTAATTTGTCGAATGCAGTCGAAGCTCGAGCGAATATTCAGCGTCGTTTTTGTAAAGGAAGAAAGTCCAAAAGTAATCCTAAGTACAATGTTGATGACAAAGTCAGAATCAGTCAAGAGAAGGTGTCTTTAAAAAAGGTTATCAGTCTGGCTGGAGTGAGGAATTCTTTGTTATAAGGCGGGTCATTACAGGAAGAAGTCAAGCACCATACATGTATGAGTTGAAAGAAAAGTAGCAGGAGAAGAAATAGAAGGGTAGGTTATCCTGATAAATTTAATTCGTGTGAGACACGATAATTCGTTTGAAAATCGTATTCTTCTTATGACGATCTCTGAGAAAAAATACAAAGGGTGAAGAAATGTCTCCTATGTGAAGAAAAACCCCTTGTTAATTTCTTTCAAGCTCGTCTTTATGCAAGTATTGTGTCTCTCTTGAATAATCTAAACAGTCTTCCCGAATTAAGTCAACATATTAAGTTTAAATATGACAAATTCAAAAGCAGCTACGTAAGTATACAAAAACAGTGCGAAAAATTATGTCTGAATGATCACCATTTTTTGGTACATAGTGACAAATTATCACGTATTCTTGGATTTGCTCCAGACAATCTAATTCCAATTCAAAATAAGGATCACACTACTCGACACCCGCCTAGTCTTTCAAGTGCTCTTCCGGATAAATTTTTTATTTATTGCTGACTGTACGCTGACTGCTACACGTCTCTTTAAGCGTATTGACTAGATGAGAGAAGAAGAATAATGACTCATTACATAGATTATTACTCCTCACAAGTAGGTGGAAGAGGTATCCCACAAATATACATTGAAGCTCCAAATCAGAATGGGCATGGAATCGGCAGCTTTCTCGGAGGTTTATTTCGACGTGTCCTACCTTTCTTAACTAACAGTGCTCAATTCACCGCAAAAGAAGCTCTTCGAACCGGTATGAATGTTATGAATGATATAGACAGTAAGATACCCCTTAAAATTTCGGTTAAGAATCTTTTTGAAGAATCTGATCAAAATTTAAAACGTCGGGCAATGAATAAAATGGAACATATCATGAACGGCTCGGGTTATAAGCATAGAAGCAAGAAGCAAGTGGTTCAGTCTATTTGTAATCGTGGTAGGCTTCATGTCGTGAGTGCAAATAGAGTGAAAAAGAGAAGAAAACTTCAAATAGAAAACTCAAAAAGCGTGTTACGGTAAAGAGAAAAAAGGTTACTAAAAATAATAAAAATATAAAAACAAGAATTCGCGCAATGAAAGATATTTTTGGAAATAAATAAGAGTAAAAATGTCGTTTCTTCATTCTCATTCCTATGAGTGTTTGAAGTCAGAGCTAGATCTTTTATCACGGCAAACACAGTCCAGCTAGGTAAAGTAGGACCAGTAAACAATTTCATGCATTCATTGTTCAATCAGGTGGACATATATTTTAACCAAAAAGTAGTATCACCTCCAAGTAACTCTTATGCATATCGAGCATACGTCGAGACTTTACTTAACGACGGACCAACTGCCAAGCAAAAATTAACCCCGGTGTTCTTCTTGCATACGATAAGCTCTATCTCAGGACACTGTAAACCATCCTATCACACGTGTTGAAGTTAAAGCCTTGATGATACACTCGGTTGTTCATGGTGAAACTCTTGACAATGTTATTCTTGGGCAATTACCAAAAACATTAATAATAGGATTTGTGGAAAATATTGCATATAATGGCTATGGGAACAAAAACCCCTTCAATTTCCAAAAGTTTCAAATCAATCATCTATAACTTTATCTTGATGATACACAGATACCTTCGAAACCTCTACAGCCAACATTCAACACTAAAGGGCTCTATATCGATGCGTATAACATATTATTTACTGGAAGTGGTATTAATTTTCTAAATGAGGGAAATATTATTGATCGACAACAATATCCAGACGGAAATTGTTTATTTACTTTTGATCTGTCCGCAAATTGCTATTCTCATTGGAATCTCGTCAAACATGGAAGTCGCAGAATTGAAGTAGGTTTTGAAAAGGTACTTGCTAACACAATTAATTGTCTGGTATATGCAGAGTATGATAATGTTTTAGAAATATACTCGTCTAGATAAGTTTTAGCAGATTTCAGTGCTTAGTTAAAGTGGTAGTATTTTATATTTATGGGACAAACTTCTCATTGAATACCTTAGTCTCTACTTTTTCGTCACGGGAAGAAACTGTCTGCTGCTACACAGTGTATTGAAAATAATCATGGTTGTTTACATAATTAGTATGCAAGGGCTTTGTGATGATTCCGGTCGTTTCATGCCTAAAGAATTAGCTTTCGTTACTATAGATCGCTACTGTATAGCTCATTAGGCTACCTCTCCACTTTATGCTTTTACTGATCTTACAAGTCCATACCAACGACAAAATAATTGGCTCAGTTGCAAATATCATGGAATTGAATGGTTATTTTTTGAATGGAATTGAATGGAATGGATATGGAATGGAATTGAATGGAAGGAGATGTTACAATGAATTTTCTTCATACTAATCTTCCAGACGTTGCCCAAACTGCTAGACTAATATATAGTCGAGGACATAAGAAGACTCTTTTGCTGCAAAAGATTACAAGTGGACGCATCACAAACCTGGAGGAACTAAGCTGCCCATCGTTTAAAAGGATGGAGTTCTTGGATGAATTTTGCTTTCATCATGGGGTTAAAAAGGGCTCAAAATTTGTATGTGCAGTCCAGAAGATTTAGGGGAAGATACTGTTGAATTCTCCACTCAAGGAAATCTGATATCATCAAAAAATATAAAGAGTCTTCAGATCCTGCATGTGCTTCAGCTCACTGAAGCAAGGACAGTAGGTGTATACCCTGTCCATCATATTCCCAAGTGGTGGACAAAACCTGCTGCAATTGTCGCTAATACGGATGGGCATAAACAGCCTGGTGCCCATTGGGTCGTAATGTACGTTGAAAACAACGGACGAGCTACCAACTTTGACAGTGACGGGCTACCGCCTCTTGTACCTGAACATCTTCTTCGTTTACGAGGAAATTGATCCTTCTACAGGTGGAATACAAAAAGACTACAAAGTGCGACTTCGGATGTGTGTGGTCAATACTGTATTATGTTTCTTCATTGCATGTGTCATAATTATTCTTTGTCTGACTTTACTTATTTCTTTACGAATAATCTAAACGAAAATGATAATATCGTCCGTAAATTTTACAAAAACTGTTACAGAAGAATAAATGGAAGAAAAACTCTTGTTCAATGAGAAGCCGACGACTAAATGGTGGTTAACATTGTAAACAAAATAGTGCTCTTGTTTCATGTACACAGGCAGCATCGTCGAAATTAGCCACACATTTCTTAATATAAATACACGTCAAATGTTATGATTATTATGAAATAGGAGGGGACCTAATTTTACCAGAACAGTGTAAGGTATTCTTATCCCATTTAACTGTAACTATAAAAAATATTCTACTATAATCTAGCCCAGGTGAGGGGAAAGTGCATTTTGAATAGAGCGATATAATTAGACACATATGTAGTGAAGGGTGGTAGCTCTTTATAGACATACAACCACCTGCGAGGGGTTCGCCGCCATAGTGCGGTAAGGGGGGTTGAGGAGTAGTGGAAGGGGTGTCTGGTCGAAATAGTCCTTTACTACTTACGTCGTACATACTGTTTGCACTTTTAAAATGTTGGTTTCTACGCTATTGGTTGCTCGGCTAAGAGAAACAAAGTTTCGCGTCACCCCCCTGAAATTCATATTTCTCCAATCATCTTTTTGCATACTTTTTTACGTCGTTTTTACTCTTTCTACATTAAATAATTTTGTTTGTACGCTCTTGGATGCCAGGCTAGGGGAAAATCAAAATTTCGTAGCATTCTCCCAAAATTAAAATTCCTCACATTTTTTGCACACGTTTGTACGTAGATTGTACAGTTTGTACTTTAAATTTTTTCGTTTGACCCTCTTTGTTGCCCGTCTAGGAGATAATAAACATTTTTGTGCCATCCCCCGAAATTCATATATCTTTAATTTTCTTTTTGCATACGCTGTTACGTCGTTTGTACTCTTCGGACATTCAATACATTCGTTTGTACCCTCTTTGTTGTCCGGTTAGGGGAAATCAAAATTTCTTGCCATCCCAGCGAAATTTGAATTTCTCAAATTTTATATTTGCATACGTTTGTACGTCGTTCGTACTCTTTGTACATTCAATATATTCTTTTGTACCCTCTGGGTTGTACGGCTAGGGGAAAATCAACATTTCGCGCCATCCTCCCGAAATTTTAATTTCTTAAATTTCCTTTTTGCATGCGTTTTTACGTCGTTTGTACTATTTCTGCTTTTAATAGTTTCGTTTTTGCCTTTTTGGTGATCCAGCTAAGGGGGAATCGAAATTTCGTGCTGTCCCCCCGAAATTCAGAATTCTCAAATTTTCTTTTTGCATACGTTGTTACGTCGTTTGTAATCTTTGTATACTCAGTATATCCATTTATGCTCTCTTGGTTGTCCGGTTAGGGGGAATCAAAATTTCTTCCCATCCCCCCGAAAACAAAATTTTTCAAATTTCGTTTTTGCATACGTTTGTAGGTCGTTTGTACTGTTTCTGTATTTAATATTTTCGCTTGTACACTCTTGTTTGCCCGGCTGGGGGGAAATCAAATTTTTTTGCTATCCTCCCGATATTCAAAATTCTCAAATTTTTTGCATACGTTTGTACGTTGTTGGTACAGTTTGTACTTTTAATATTTTCGTTTGTGCCCTCTTCGTCGCCCAGCTAAGGGGAAATCGAAATTTCGTGCTATCCCCCCGAAATTCAGAATTTTCAAATTTTCTTGTTGTGTACGTTTGTACGTAGTTTTTAGTGTTTGTACTTTTAATATTTTCGTTTGTACCCTCTTGGTAGCCCGGCTAGGAGAAAATCAATATTTTGTGCCATCCCCCGAAAATCAAATTGCTCCAATTTTCTTGTTGCATGCATTTGTACGTCATTTGTACCGTTTGTACTTTTCAAATTTTCGTTTGAACACCTTTGCTTGCCCAACTAGGGAGAATCAAAATTTCTTTCCATGCCACAGAAATTTAAATTTCTCAAATTTCCTTTTTGCATACGTCTTATAACCTATGCTTTTTAGAATCTCAGTTATTGGCCAGATTTTAAGCTAATCAATAATTTTATAAACTCTCCTTAAATATTAGCTGAGCTCTGGCGAATAACGATTTGAATTTTTAGTTTTTCCAAGTTTTTTGGCTATTGCAAGGCAATCATCAATGTTTAAAAATAATGGTGGTTAATAAATTGCCTGAAGGGCACCAGATCGTTTATAAAATAAAGAAACACCCCTAAACGATTCAAAGGAATTGTGAAAATATCATGTTACTTCACTACCCATGATTTTATTTTCATTTCTAACTCCTGCTAGCTCAACGCAGAGATGGGAAGGGTTAGGAAGAATTAAGCAAGGAAGACAACGATTCAATAACAAACGTTAATCACGCTTAAATAAATGAAGTAAAACCAATAATACGGATCATTGCAAGGTTTACTTTATTCAATGGCTACGGATGCCTCACAGCTTAAATCAGATTCAATAATCCTGTAAAAAAAGACAAGAATATTTTCCCTTTCGAAAAGCTTTATTGTTTAAACAGGTTTGTTCTGATCAAATAACGACCCTACTCTATGCTAGTCCATAAATGACGCGAAGCATTACTTGAGGTCACCACACCGACCCTTAAAATTCGAATGACAAAACGTCGACTCTAAAAATTCCTATTGAAATAGCGTATATTATTTCCCTGCTAACTTATAGCCGGTATTTTCCAGAATGGCGCTGACCTTTTCCAACCTTGGGAGTCATGCTGTTGCGCCAATGTTGGAAAACTAATCGGATGGCTACCCTCAAACTACGATCCGCCGCCAGGACAAGAAGTCACACCCCACATCACACTTACATCGAAATTGACATCAAAATTATCATCAGAATTGATTGATTTAACTGACTTAACCAACGCGCACTGACTCGACCACCACTCCGCACCTTGTGGCGACACAGTTTAGAGAACGGTAGATGAAAGGGGGAACATACTTTGACCAGACAATGTTAGGGGTCCTTTTTATTTTATTTATCAGGATGTAGTTAGTTTAGACCACGCCTGGCTCAATTTATCTCGGTTCTTTCCTTGGTGTGTCAGTATGAACAATAGTATTACAAACAAAGCTGATTTTACGGTTCAGTATATTTTGCCTGTTAAACTAGGCACCCCGTATGAAAGTCGAATACTAGAGTGCCGACTATGCTACGCAACTAAACGTGTGAAGGCACACTTAGATTTAAGTGCTCTATAGACAGTAGCCATTTTCCCTGCCCCCCCTCCCTCGCTCGTCTTACAGTGTTTCACATGAATCGCCATGTTGACTCGTTACTCCACTCACATGCGCCATATTCGCGATGCATCACTCAGTCCGACGCACCTACCATACGTAGTGCGCACTTTAAGACATCAACTGCTAGTGTTTTTACAGTTCACACTAATAGTCGGTGTGGAGGTCATATGAGGTTGCCCGGCTCGGGAAAAATCAAAATTTCTTGTCATTCCCTCGAAATTTAAATTTCTCAAATTTCCTTTTTGCATACGTTTGTGCTTCGTTTGTAATGTTTGTACTTTCAATATTTTCGTGTTTACTCTCGTGGCTGCCCAACTAGGGGGAAATCGAAGTTTCGTGCCTTCCCGCCGAAATTCAAATTTCCTAAGTTTTCTTGTTCCATACGTTTTTACGTCGTTTGTACTATTTGTACATTCAGTATTTTCGTTAGTACCCTCTTGGTTGCCCGGCTAGGGGAAACTAAAAATTAAGTGCCATCCACCGAAATTCAAGTTTCTCTAATTTTCTTTTTGCATACGTTTTTACGTCGTTTGTAATCTTTGTACATTCAATATATTCGTTTGTACCCTCTTGGTTGTACGGCTAGGAGAAAATCCAAGTTTCTTGTCATCCCCCCGAAATTTAAATTTCTCAAATTTCCTTTTTACATACGTTTGTACGTCGCTTGTACTGTTTGTACTTTTAATATTTTCGTGTGTACCCTCTTGGTTGTCCGGCTAGGGGGAAATCAAAATTTCGTGCTATCCCCCCCCCCCTTGAAATTCAGATTTCTCAAATTTGCTTGCATACGTTTGTACGTCGTTCGTACTGTGAGTACAGTCAATATCTTGCGTTTGGACTCTGTTGGTTGCTTGGCTAGGAGAATATCCAAATTTTGTGCCACCCCCCGAAATCTAAATTTCTCCTATTTTCTTTTTGCATACATTTGTACTGATTTTACTTTTTATATTGTCGTTTGTTCCCTCTTGGTTGCCCGGTTAGAGCGAAATCAAAATTTCATGCGATTCCCCCGAAATTGAAATTTCTCAAATTTTCTGTTTGCATACGTTTGTACGTCGTTTGTACTGTTTGTAAAATAAATTTTTTTGTTTGTACCCGGGCAATCAAAAGGGTGAAAACGAAAATATTAAAAGGACAAACAGTAAAAACGCCGTAAAAACGTATGCAAGAAAAAATTTGATAAATCGGAATTTCGGTGGAACGCACGAAATTTTGATTTTTCTGTAGTCGGGCATCCAAGAGGGGAAAAACTAAAATATCAAATATGAAAACAGTGTAAATGACATACAAACGTATGGACAAGGAAACTTTTAAGGAATTTTAATTTCGGGGGACGGTACGAATATTGGATTTCTCCCGAGCCAGGCAACCAAGAGGGTTGAAACGAAAATATTGATTGTACAAACAGTGCAAACGACGTACAAATGAATACAAAAAAATAATTCGAGAAATTCTAATTTCGGGGGGATGGCGCGAAACTTTGATTTCTCCTTGTCTCGCAATCAAGACGATAAAAACAAACATTTTAAAGGTACAAACAGTACAAACGATACGCAAACGTATGCAAGAAGAAAATTTGAGAAATTTGAATATCGGGGGGATTCGTGAAGTTAGCCCTCAGAAATCAATTTCGCCCTTAATTTCGTAACCACGAGGGTACAAACGAAAATGTCGGATGTACAAACAGTACAAATGACGTAAAAACGTATGCAAAAAGAAAATTTAAAAAATTCGATCAATGATCGGAAAATTCTAGAAAACTTAGACGCTTTACGTACCAAAGATGCAAAAGATTAGTGCAAAATAAATAAAAATTCCTGGAGATCCTTATCGGCTTTCACCCAAGATTTAAAAAACGCTTATATCGATGAAAGTTTCAAAATGTACATTAAAAGGAACGATTTTTTTCTTTTGGCAATTGAATGATTTAGGAAATTTCCAAGCCAAAATTTCTTATTTTTGCCCATTATTTTTGTTTTCTAATTTTTTCAAAATTTTTAAATTTTGCAAAAATTTTAATTTTCGCAATATTCTAAATTTTTTAAAGATTTTTAATTGTTGTAAAATTGTGAGTTATTAAAATTTTTTTGTGTTTTTGCAAACATTCTTATTTTTGCAAAATTTTGTAATTTTTAAAGAAACTATAATTTTTGAAAAATTGTGTATTTGCGAAAAAAGTTTTGTTTAGTAAATTTTTTTAAATTTAACAAAAAATAAAACTAGTGAAACAATTTTAAGCGATATGGAAATGGCCACTGTTTTTTGCGTAACTAGAAAACGTTTCCTTTCCTTTGACGCCTTTGTGTACTACAGCTGATTCTATTGGACGACTTAAATTGAAAAATAGGTTTCAATATAATGCTTACTATAGCTAGAATTATGGTTATGAACACGGTACGGATGTGAACAATTGTCATATTAAAAGTCCCGCAGGTCAAATATTAAGAAAGTGCTTAGGAGAGGAAATACTTGTAAGAGGAGGGAAAGGTTGGTCTGGTATTTATAAAATGTCCTCTATAGGTATAGTTTGTAGTTTTGTTTGAGATGCTTTCCACAATGGAATTCTAGGTCTTGAAGTATATCTGTGGGACTTGTGGCTACAAACGTTGACAGATTTTCAAAGAAGGGAAATAGATGACGTTTTGCTTCTCATAAAACCTCCTCGAGACACACATATACGATTTGGTCAAATTTCTGATAGAAGTAAATGGGAATCTATACAATGGAAAATTTTGCAGTTCTACTACAGTATTCCTATAGGAATTTTACGAGACTAAATCATGGAACACTGCAATTTTTGTGAGTTCTACGTAGACCTTATGAAAGTGAGCAGTCTCGAAAAGCGAAATTAATAAGTGCGAGAGAGACTGATTGAAACTTGTGGTTTTAATAAATAATTAGTTATTTTTCGTGAATAATATTCCCTACAACTTTACTGTCTCCAGTTTTGAAAATAAGTTGATAATCTTAAAATAGTTTTTTCTTTAAAAAATACTTTCTTTTCAAAATATTATTTTCACGCTTTCAGCTAGAAAAATTGACATTCAAGCTAGCAAAACAGTAGTGTCGTAGAAAATATTTTTTCCCAAACACCAGGCCATCCTTTATTATAATTAATTCATTTTTACAAAAGAGGTAATAATTACTTTTAAACAAAAATTCAATCGCAAAGAACATGCTTAAAATATATTTTTTTGTGAGTTATAAAATTTTTACATTAAAAGGAATGTTTCTTCTTAATATAATCATGATTAATATTATTCCCATTCTTAAAATCATAGAAAAAGTATTTCTTTCAGAGATCGGATTAAAAAAAAAATAATTACTGTTTTTATTTTATTTAAAGAAATTGATTGATTGTGGAACAGTCTTTTCAATTAAAATACTATCAATAAAAAATAATTGATAAAAAGCTTTTTTCTTATTTATATTTTTTATTTTATGTTCAGAGACGCCGCAAAAATTGGGAAGGAATTTTTATTGTATAAATAGAAACACCATATTCATTAAAGTGATTTCACCTCTGAAGACAATGTCAATTTGAATACAAAAAAAAGAACAAGTCGATACTTTCGTATCTTGATACTTCTGCAGACGCAATAGCACATACAGAAATAAATTCGTCCTGTCGCATTGAATATAATTCGCTGATGACGAACTTGTCCGTTGTATTTCTAATCATAAAAAGATTCAAAATTAAAACGCATCTTGTCCAATTTACAAAAATTAACAAACTGGTCAATGCGTCATTGTCGCAAAGCGGGATTCTCAGGATGTCTTAGTCTTTTAAATTCAAATTGTATCAATACTTTCTTTTTTTCTATGTAGACAGCGCTGGTGCCGTATTTTTTTTACTACCTTTCGAATCTTCTACTGATAAACTTGCAGCATTTAGTCCCACAAGTTAGAGACGTTCCCACACCAAATAATTAATTGCGATGCTCTAATTGAATCTCCGTGTAATACTAAACTCGGTCTTAGAATTCAGCATTTTGGTACTTATAAAAATGTATTCAAACATTTATAGTCTATTGCAATAAGTGAACCAATCAATAATTAATTTTGAGGTCACTTATTGTGAGTATTCGATCAAGTGACCAAAATATATTTTATTTAAAGTATTTAAATTATATTTATAACCAAATAAATGGAGAGCAGAATATCACTTTGAGTTAGTTTAGCTAGTTTTATGTTCAGAATAATTTTAATTGTGGCGTGAAGGGGTAATATTACGAGCTATTTATTTAAAAAATGAGTATATTTTTTTGAGAAAATCGCTGAATTTTTCAGGCACATTAGTCATCATGCAAAGGCATCATTTTGAAAGGCAAAATAAATTAAATCGAGTAAAAATTTTAATTATATATTAATGCACGCAATTTTTATACCTGCAGGTGTGCGAGAGGACATTTTCGTCGAAATTTTGGAGAAAAAATTATAGCCCTTAATTGGGGATAACTTTTGCGCACATTGAAAATTTGGCCTAATCCTTACTAAACTTCATCGTCCGGACGGACAGTGGCCAAACCCCCCAAAAATCTGGCCATAATTCATTAATGTTCTTATTTTGCGATGAATTTTTTTACTTCGATTTTTGAGAATCTATGATTATGAATCTGATACTTGTTTTTGAAAAAAAAATGGCAAATACAAAATGGCGGGGAATTTTCACGATTAAAAATTTTTTTTTATAAAAAAAGGTAACTTACAAGTTTTCGGGCTCTCTGATTACGAATCTGATATTAGTTTTTTTTAATAGCCGATACAATATGGCAGAGTATTTTCACGCATTTTGATTTTCCTTATAACAAAAATGATTACTAAGGGGCATTTTAGGTCGCGGATTACGAAACTGAATTTTTTAGAAATGGCAAATACAAAATAGGGGGGGGGGGAGATCTTTATGAGTTTTAATTTTTTCACAATAAAATTGATTCCTCAAAGGCTTTTGGGGTCGCGGATTACAAATCTAATATTATTTTCATCAAAAAATGGCCGGTGATTCTCATTACTATTTAGTTTTTTGACAAAAAATATTACACAGTCACAGTAAAAATAAATACTTAAAATTATATTCAACTTAATTTCAGATTTGACTTGAATTAAGGCAGCAACTAAATTTAAGTGTGCAAACCCCAATGAAAAAGAAGCATTTGTAATTATATGATCCAGTACATCTTTTGCGAAAAAGTATTGGATTCCAATACTTATTTGTGAAAAATGTATTAGATCCAATACTCGCCACTACTTCTTTTTCATAAGGGAAAGTAGATAGGTAGGGCGCGTTCTGAACCACTTTCCTCCGTACGAATAGCAAACTTGCGGCTAAAGCGCAGAAGACTGTAAGATTGGTTTTAATCCTTGTGTTGATTTACAAATCACAGTTTGCAAGTAATCGATCCATACTATCGATATTGGAAATCAATAATTAAAAATCATGAAAACGAAACTTTTCAGCCCTAAAAATATGGAATAGGAGACGACCTAATATATGATATTACAATAACAGGCTATTTAATACCTGCAATTCCCGGAATTGAAGTTTTTCCCTCAAAAATAATATGTATTAAATGTTTTATCGCAATGGTGAACTGCAACCACCATCAATGACTCATGGCTGCCTTAGTTGTGCGCCAACACTATGAGTCAGAGGCGAAATTAGATTACAGGTGTTAAAGGAATTTAAAATGGAATCCTTATTAGTCCGAAAGACCGCGACAATTCTATGGACGTCATTTAAGTACTCAAAAAAATTGCAGACTCTTTTGTTTGCATGGTGAACAGTTCGAAACTCGTTGATTGGCTAGAAGCTGTTGGTGCATTTTGCAAAAATTTATCGTTAAACTGGTCAAAAATTCGAGTGAAGAGACGTCATTTTAGTACTCTTGAAACACACGGGGAATGATTGTTTGAATGCTAAAAACTAACAAGAAGTTTGACGGGCACCTTAAAAGTGATGCTAAAGTTGACTGGCATGCTATTGAACATGTCAAAAATTCGAGTGAAAAACATCATTTTAGTTCTCTTGCAACCCATTGGGAATGATTGTTTAAATGCTAAGAACTAATAAAACAATTGACTGGCAGCTCCAGAGTGGTGCCAAACATGACTAGCCTTCAATCTTTTCACAGTATAATGTTCTGACTGAAAGATTGCCAAACATGTCAAAAATTTGAGTGAAGAAGCGTCATTTTAGTTCTTTTGAAACTTATTGGAAATACTAAAATAAGTATTAAATGACGGTTCTAATATTAATCCTGTCATTTTTTATATGCTTGGGAGCCTGCGAGTCAACTTTGGCACAACTGAGAAGCTGCCAGTTAAATTTTTTGTTAGTTTTTAGCATTCAAACAATCATTCCCAGTGGGTTTAAAGAGTGCTAAAATGACGTTTCTTTACTCGAATTTTTGGCATTTTTGACAGCCTGCCAGTCAACATTGGAATCACCGCGAAGCTGCCAGTCAAATTCTTTGTTAGTTCTTAAAATTCAAACAATCATTCCCAATGTGTTTCAAGAGTACTGAAATGACGTTTCTTCACTAAAATTTTTGGCATGTTTGACAGCCTGCCAGTCAATCTTGGCACCACCAAGAAGCTGCCAGTCCAATTTTTTGTTAGTCTTCAGCATTCAAACAATCATTCCCAATGGGTATCAAGACTTCTAAGATGACGGGTTTTCACTAGAATTTTTAAAATTTTTGACAGCATCCTAGTCAACTTTGACACTACTCAGGAGCTGCTAGTCTAACTTCTTGTTAGTTCTTAGCATTCAAACAATCATTCCCAATGAATTTCAAGAGTACTAAAATGGCGTTTCTTTACTCGAATTTTTGGCATGTTTGACAGCCTGTCAGCCAGTCAACTTTGGCACCACTGAGAAGCTTCCAGGGAATTATTTTTTTAGTGTTTAGCATTCAAACAATCATTCCCAATGGGTTTCAAGAGTACTAAAATGACGGCTTTTAACTCGAATTTTCGACATTATTGACAGCATCCTAGTTAACTTTGGCACCACTCAGTAGCTGCTAGTCTAAACTCTTGTTAGTTTTTATCATTCAAGCAATTATTCCCAATGGGTTTCAAGAATTCTAAAATGACGTTTCTTCACTCGAATTTTGGCATGTTTGACAGCTTGCCAGTCAACTTTGGCACCACCGAGAAGCTTCCAGTCAATTTTTTATTAGTGCTTAGCATTCAATCAATCATTCCCAATGGGTATCAAGACTTCTAAGATGACGGGTTTTCACTAGAATTTTTAAAATTTTTGACAGCATCCTAGTCAACTTTGACGCTACTCAGGAGCTGCTAGTCTAATTTCTTGTTAGTTCTTAGCATTCAAACAATCATTCTCAATGAATTTCAAGAGTACTAAAATGGCGTTTCTTTACTCGAATTTTTGGCATGTTTGACAGCCTGTCAGCCAGTCAACTTTGGCACCATTGAGAAGCTTCCAGGGTATTATTTTTTTAGTGTTTAGCATTCAAACAATCATTCCCAATGGGTTTCAAGAGTATTAAATGACGGTTTTTCACTCGAATTTTTGACATTATTGATAGCATCCTAGTTAACTTTGGTACCACTCAGTAGCTGCTCGTCTAAACTCTTGTTAGTTTTTATCATTCAAACAATTATTCCCAATGGGTTTCAAGAATTCTAAAATGACGTTTCTTCACTCGAATTTTTGGCATGTTTGACAGCCTGCCAGTCAACTTTGGCACCACCGAGAAGCTTCCAGTCAATTTTTTGTTAGGGCTTAGCATTCAAACAATCATTCTCAATGGGTTTCAAGAGTACTAAAATGATGGTTTTTCACTCGAATTTTTGACATTTCTGACAGCATCCTAGTCAACTTTGGCACCACTCAGTAGCTGCCAGTCTAACTTCTTGTTAGTGGTTTGCACCTAAACAATCATCCTTAATAGGTTTCAAGAGTACAAGAATGAAGGTTCTAATTGTCATCCTGTCATTTTTTTTAATATGTTTGACAGCCCGCCAGTTAATTTTGGCATCACTCAGGAGACGCCAGTCAAAATTTTGGTTAGTTCTTTGCACCTAAAAAATCATCCCCAATGGGTTTCAAGAGTACTAAAATAACGTTTTTTAAATCCAATTTTTTACACGTTTGACAGCCGGCCAGTCAATTTTTTTGTTATTTCTTTTCATTCAAACAATAATTCCTAATGGGTTTCAAGAGTACTAACGTGAAGTTTTTTCAATCGAATTTGTGAGCTGCCAGTCAAACTCCTTCTTAGTGGTTTACACCTAAACAATCATCCCCAATAGGGTTTAAGAGTATAAGAATGAAGGTTTTAATTGTCATCCTTTTATTTTTTCATATATTTGACAGCCTGCTAGTCAATTTTGGCATCACTCAGGAGACGCCAGTCAAATTTTTTGTTAGTTTTTAGCATTCAAACAATCATTCGCAATGTGTTTCAAGATGACTAAAATGAACTTTCTTCACTCGAATTTTTGTCATATTTGACAGTCTGCCAGTCAACTTTGATACCACCGAGAAGCTTCCATTCAATTTTTGGTTAGTGCTTGGCATTCAAACAATCATTCCCAGTGGGTTTCAAGAGTACTGAAATTGCGTTTTTTCACTCGAATTTTTGACATGTTCGACATCCTGCCAGTCAACTTTGTCACAACTCAGGAGCTGTCAGTCAAACTTCTTGTTAGTGGTTTGCACCTAAACAATCATCACCAATATGTTTCAAGTAGGGTTACCAACTCGGTGAGTAGCTCGACCCGGAGATAAGTGTTGACCGGTGGTAGGAGGGCCGGGGGGGGGGCAAGGCAAGGAAAGGAACTTTGAAAAAATTTCAACAAATATTTTTCAGAAGATTTGCCGTAGTTTTATACAATATTTATTAATAATACAAATATTATAATTATATAATTTATTGCCAATCATATATTCCTGTAGTGTATTGTTTCATAAGACTTATAATAATAATTAATAACAGTCTTCAACGTCTCATCATTTGGTACTGGAGATACTGGATTTACATCGATTTCTCATCTTCTTCCTAATTGAATAAATCAATAAAACAGCAAGAGTTATTAAAGTGTAGCCTGAACATACATTTTGACCGATAAAATGCACTACCTAATAAGAAAATTTTTTAAAAATATTTTTAATCCATAGTTATCAAAGCAAACATTCATGTATTATCTACTTCGACTCTTAAACAAGCGAAAATACTATACTTTTTGTGTGAGTCTCTAAATCACCTCAAAGTAAAAAAAAATTCAAACTGCATATCTTTTCAACATTCGTGTAATCAGAGTGTATTGGTCAGAAAGTGTAATAGATAATGTATTATTCTATTGTATCTAGACAAAAGCTCTATCATCTTTAATGTGAATTCGATAAAAGAAAGATGTA
>NC_046659.1:492703-497817 GCF_010883055.1 Belonocnema kinseyi
TTTGTAAAAGTCTTTCGATTGCAGGGAAAAGAGATAGCCATCTTGTAATAACATGCCTCAAAATTTGCTGGAAGTCCAAATCGAAAGCATCAAAACATTTTTGTAGTTCATCGATGTTTTTGGCGCTCGAGGAAAACTCAGCATAAATTTTCAAAACTAAGTTTTCAACATCGTATAATAACGCTTTGCAAGCATGCTTACCTGCGTTGTGTATAATATGAGCGTTACAGTTGCTCTTTATTATGTCTGAGTTGATATCATGTAGCCTTTGGAAAACTGAATTTTTTTTGCCATAGTTGACAGGTGCGTTGTCAGCTGAATAAGAGCTTATGTTTTTCATTTCCAAACCATGACTTTTAAGGCAGTCTGTTATGTGATCAAACACATCTGCAGACGATTCTTTGCTATCTTCATAAAAATGCAGGATTCGGTCTTTCACACTATGTCGAATGTCAAAATATCTGACAGCCATAGGGTACATTTTTCGATTGCCTTTGTTTGATGCGTCTGTTGCGATTGAAAAAGATATAGGAGACCTCTCATCTAATCCTTTCAAATCTGATAGAACCATTTCAATACTTTTAGGGGCCAATATATTCTCCACAAGTATTCCTGCTTTTGTCCTCCCTCAATTTTGTTTCTTCGCGATGCTGCTATCAGAATACAGTTTTTTGTTCAATTTGATCCCACAATCCATACTAAGATAGCTGTGATGGTGATTAACCCCGTGATATATTTGAACGATTTCAGCTGTAGCTACCTTTAATTCTTCTGGCGTACCTGGAGTTTCATTTTTTTAGTATACTCACAATTTATAATAAAGAAATACTTCATATGAGAATGAACTGCTACAATAAATTAAAACTGTATATTTATGATGAGCTGTGTATACCTGATACCCTATTATTATTTTTTTATTATTATTGTTGGGGCGATTCGGAACCCACTGTAGTGCGATAAAGACGCTTAGAATGGAAACTAGTTGAGGGCGAGAAGGACGAAAGCAGAAAATCTTCTGTATCGTTTTACTTATGTACTTTATTATAAACTGCAAAATCGATGATAAATAATATTTAATTATTTTATCATTTTTTACGTATGTAGTTTTCCCATTTAGAAAAAATTTTTGTGTAATTTCCCATGTGTGATCCCATATAGGAAGAAAATGTGAGATGAAAAAATAGATCTCTAAAATTTACTGTAAATTGTCAACGAGAACAGAATTTTATGAATTTGAACGATGAAATTGAAGACATGCTCCGAATATTTTTATTGTTTTTTTTTGTATAACAGCAGCTTTCATTAATTATTTTTACTACAAGAATTCAAAAGCGAAATAAAAGGAAATTTTCAAAATCTATAGGCAATAAAAAAGGTATAAACCAGTTATATTTTGATTTTAAAATCACTACAAATTATTCATACTCAGAATTTTTCTGAAATTTTTACTGTACCTTTCACAGCCATAAAAGTTGTCATAAGTTTATTCGACTCGATCCTGTTCATAGTTGCATTATGCTTCGCGCTATTTAGATGAGTTTTTAATTACCTTTTTCCATCATGTTTGACAGTAATTTTGACATCACATTTCTTGCACTCAGCGGTATGTGTGTCTAATTTTTGAAGCAAGTCCTTGTATTCAGGATTTGTTCTCTATTCTTCTTGGAAAACTCGAGTATTTTTTTTCTTTGACGGTAGTTCTTGTATTTCATTTTTCTTTTCCGATGCTGACATTTTCGCTGTCCCCAAAGTAAAGTAATACCTCATTCAATGGACTTAATGAAATCGAATTTCTAACTTGTTCTGAGTGATTAAAAGTACAACGCACAAAACTATCGAAAAAGAATTAAGATGACGCTGTACGTTAACCTGAATCCGCACAATTTGTTTTTTAAGATATCGTGTTTGGTGAAGGGGAATACCCCTCGCGGAAGCAATGTCGCCAAATCAAAGCAGCCGAGACTTGAGGGCCACTCTGGCATGTTACTTCCATAACATAAGGAGGAGGCGCGCGAGGTCATGCTGTCATTTTTTTATATATTTGACAGCCTGCCAGTCAGTTTCCGCAGAAACAAAAGGCACAAAATCTACATTAGGATCTGAATGTGAAATGTTTTTTTTTTTTGGAAAAGGAATTTTAAGTGTTCTAATTTTATCATTATTGTGTGTTTGGATCAATTCTGTTGGATAATCTCTTCCTTCTACGCTTCGACTAAATAAAGTATTTTAAAGATTTTTTTAAAATTTGAATTCTTCTATTGTGATCTTTTTCATTTTAAATCTGTTTTCTTTAAAAAATAATGACATCCACATTGAAGGTGAAAAAAATGTTTGAATTAATTTTAACAGTTTTATTTTACTTTGACTTTCGTATATGTTTCTTTTTACATTTAACATTTTAAACTTATCTCCAATTTTATTTTGTTTTTATTTTTACAGAACTAATTCAGATGAGAATTACAAAAACGTGAAATTGTAATCAATAAATCTGACTCTTTCTTAAAAATAAGGAATTATACAATTTTATTGACATTGGATTGATGTTTTTTCCTCATGAGGAGAACAATTGACTCTCCAAACATCGGCAAATTTTTATAATGGAATGAAGCATCTTCTCAACATCATGGTCTTTTAATTAGTCTGAAGTATGTCAGTTTTGTATATCTTACTATATTTATAATGAACTATTTAGTCAGACGCATAACATCGCTATTTTTCCATCTATTTATAATAAAGATGATGTTAAGCATCGGGATCACGACCACTTTACAGGTAAATGTGGCCCTTCGTATGACAGGTGTAACGTAAATTACCAATACTCACATGTAATTCCCATGGTATTTTATCATTTATCTGGATACTGTTCTGAATGCTGATTTGAGAACCATGGAGAACATGAGGAAGCACAAAGATGTTCGGTTAATAACAAAGTGGAGAAGAAGATGGACTGCAAAAGCTCTGATTGCCAAACCAAACTTTCCTTGCTGCATTATATTTGGTGAAGACATTGTGATAACTGAAATCAGTAAAACCAACATTAAATTCAACAAACCCATGTATATAGGCTTAGCAGTTCTAGACAGATCAAAGATAATGATTCACGACTTTCATTATAATTATATAAAGTACACATTTGGTACCAAGACAAAATTACTCTACACTGACACAGACAGCTTGATTTAACACACTACAAAACTAAATTTGTATGTGTATATTAAAAAAGATTCCGATAAATTTGACACTGCAGACCATCCACCAAATAATGTATACGAAATTGAATTACTGAACAAAAAAGTCTTGGAACTCATGAAGGACGAATGCAACGAGAAAATCGTGTCTGAATTTGTGGGGTTAAGGTCAAAGTTGTATTCGTATAAAGTTTTTGGTGAAGAAGGGGAAAAAATGAAAGCTAAATGGATTAAAGGGTCCACTTCGAGGTCAATTACGTTTGAGGACTGTATGCAAACTTTGCTACATTATCAAACTCTCACTCGACTTCAATGGTTAATTCGAAGCCGAAAACATGAAGTTCACTCGATTGAGCAGACCAAGATCGCCCTCAGCTGGCGAGATGATAACAGAATTCTGCGTCCTCATACAACCGACACTTGCATTGGGCTACAAAATCTAATCACAGGAGGGAATGGATGTTGATAAAAACTAATGTTCATTTTCAAGAAAAGAATGCAATTCTCAAAGGAGAGTTGAGATTATGTATATCGATTCTAAAAAAACTTGTACATATGTGTATAAACAAGCGAGGCGATAAATATGATGAGTGATGTGGATATAAGAGTCGAGAAGTGAGAGAGATAGAGAGATAGACCTAGGATTAGTGATTAAACTTTGATGTAGCAGAAATAGTCTATAATCTACATATTGCTGTAAGTAAAATATATATAATTGGAAATAGCAACAAAAGAAGTATATATGTAAATTGGAAGAAGAAGAAGTCGAAAAACTGTACAATTGTTTGTAAAATGCAAGTTATTTTAAATAAAAGAAAATTAATTGAAACTAAATTGTTCTTTTTTATTTAATTCAAACTGAAAATAACATTTTTGAATAGAATTTTCTTCTAATTGAAAAATTCAATGCTAATCATTTTCCTAAACTGATGTAGCTATTGGATGCAACCTGATCTAGCAGACCAAATATTCCAATTTCAACGATGTTCACCGACCAATCATTCGCGTATCTACTATCAGCAAAACCAAATATCATGTTAAGAGGTATGGCTACATCAAAGTAACCAGTGGCGATGGTTAGTGATTGATTATTATTATCCTTTATGTCAAGCAACCATTATTCTGTATGCAACGTGATTTTCCAGGATTTTGACATATATAATTTTTTATGAGACTAGTGCGACCAACATTTGTATCTATCAATTTTTATTACATTGATTTCATATCTTACTTCTTCAAACAAATAACAGATGACATTAGAAACTAAAATTATTTTTGACACTGATGCTCGATTAGTTCTTACGATTTTTCCATGTACGTCTAATGAACTTTTGCTTGGCAGGAGACAATGATCTGGATTCTGAACTACAATTCTAATCTCATCACTATTATTGAAGCTTGATGAAGCATATGACTGGTGTGCATGTACTTTAAAATGAGTGACAGATTCATTGAAAATCCCTTTGACAGCTTGTTGTGGACTGCAGCTCTTGCCTATTATCGTAAAGACTTGATGTGCAGTCTGAGTGTTATAATTTCTTTACCAAAATTAAGCAAATGTCCATCTTGATCAACTATACGGAGCTGTATATGATCTATTGTCTTTATGGCGATCGGCAAGTAAATTATGTGCGATGGGGCTTCCACTATCTTATATGCTGGCGGTACAATGGGAAAAAATTCATGCATAGTGTGCATCTTTTGACCATTGAGCGTAATTTTTGTATGGATACAACTCAATTGGATTTTGTATGTCGGAACGACAAAATGAGAACCTCGAGGATCTATCAATCTGTTCTCACGCTTTCACTCAGAGTTTTCTCAGGAAGTAATTCTGAGTGAAGGACTAACGGGACAAATTGAGGATGCTCGAGATTCGAACGACGAGTTTGCTTGCCCCTTGTAAAGCAATTAGCTTTGTCTCCA
>NC_046659.1:497917-529434 GCF_010883055.1 Belonocnema kinseyi
CAGGGGGGTGGAATCTTCTCGAGATCCGTCGCGGCCGGGACGGGACCCGCGACCCGCGCGTTAAGAAGCCATTTCGCGGACGGCATTTATACCTTCGAGTACATCGATTCGTGACCGAGCCCAGGTACGTTTTCCCACCAGTAAATCTGGTTTGTCGGGCGGACATCAAGCGGGTAGCCTTGCACGGCCCACCAGTCAGGCCAACCCGCCACAAGGGATGCAACGCCTCGACCGGTGGCTCGCCGCGCAATAACGGACCCCTCAGCCCGCCGCAACACGGACCTCATCCGCTGATTAGGCTCTGTCCGGATTGTCATCCCTTTCGCCGACACTCTCACGTTCCTCCCTCCGCTTCCCCTCATCATCCTTCTTCTCCCTTCTCCCCTTTCCCACGCACTACACACTGTTCCTCTACCTTCCCTACCCGTCTCCCAATCCGACAACGGGGTAGAAGACATGGAGAAAAATACTGATTTTCTAGGATCCTAGAAGTCCCCGATAATGTTAACGTCAATGAATCAGCCATAATGACGGCTAGTCTTTGACTAGCTTGAAATCATTAGTATCTACATTTATATAGATTATACATTCCTTGAGATTTTAATTGATTGCATAAAAATTCAAGGCATAAATGTTCACACACAAATGTATCATAATTTTGATACCTTTTATGACTATATTTTACGCTAACAACACCTAGATACGCAAAGAGATCCAAAGGTGGCCTAAGGTTACCGAAGCTATCAAAGTAAATTATTTTACTGTTAAACTTTTATAAGCAACCCAATGAGTCCCTAAATTCTTTTTATCATCAAAGTTAACAATAGCCCCCTTTCCCCGAATAGTCCCCTTTCTTGATTATATGGTTTTAGATGAAGGCCTGCTCCTCCTTTATATGGTTTCAAATAAAGACCTTTCCCCCACAAAAATGGCTTCCATTACTTCATGATGACGTTTTCTTGCTTTAAGCTATCACGTTGCATCATTTTAATCATTAACAGCTTTAGGTATTCCCGCAGCTCCACCAGCTAGCGCACCAGTAGCAGTTAGTTAGCCACCCGATTTCTTTGGATCTGGTAAAATTCGAGGTTTCCTTACATTTCTTTTTCCACCAGTCTTTTTTACAGCTGCGCGTGCACCTCTGAGAGCAGATTTAATAACAGTTTGTGCATCATTACATCGTATCATTGCTTTTTGAGCTGCTGTTACTATTTTTTTAGCCATCTTATTGAGCCTCTTTCGAAGGTCGCTTACGACTGACGATAGGTTTGTCACCGTGAACGATCATATCACGATACACAGTCAAGATGCAGTTTGAAGCACAACCTTTGAAGCTACCTATCGATAATTTGGAAACGCTTGTACAACATAAGAAAAAAAAGAAACGACATGGACATTTATTACCAAACAGTGTACGAGCAATATTTTGTGGACCTTCCAACTGTGGAAAGACAAATGCTTTGTTGACTTTATTAATACACCCGAATGGATTGAGATTTGAAAATGTTTATGTTCACAGTTTGTATTTGATGTTGTAGACTGTGAAAAGCAAGAGAATATAAAACCATTTTTTTCAATGGGTAGGCACAAGGAAATTGACTATTTCTTTTTGTGTCAGACATATGCTCCTATTTCGAAACATCTTATACGTGATAATGTTAATTTTCTTGTATTGTTTAAATAAGATAAGATGAGTCTAAACCATATATATGATGCTCATGTGAATAGTGCCATGCCTTATTCACAATTCAGAAAGGTGTGTTGCGCTATCTGGTATGATGATAAGAATGGATTTGTTGTAATTGATAAGGATAGAAATCTAAATTCGGGAAGACGGAAAACCAAATCGGATTGGTATTACATCCATTGGCCCTATTGATGTTATTAAGGTATTTTAAGATTTCGATTGCTTCTCTATGTTTTCTGGGAAAGATGCTGTGTGTTTTTGCAATGACTGTTGTTCTGTCAAATAAAATGTTATGTCCTGTTTCGATATGATATTCAGCTAGTGCTGAATGCGTGAACTGTTTTAGCCTGACCTTACTTTCGTGTTCCTGCATATGTTGGCTCACCGCTCTCCCGGTTTCTCCAATATAGACTTTGCCACAAGAACCAGGGATTTTATATACTCTTGAATCACTTCGTAGTGTCTTTTTGTCTTTCGTGTTATTTGGTAGATGTCCTATTTTCGCAGGTAGTTTGAATATGGTTTGGCTTTTGTGTTTGTTAAGAATTCTTCCTATTTTTTCTGTGACACCTTGGATGTAGGGTAGGGTGGTGGTAATTTTTCTCTCTCTTTCTTTCATATGTTGTGTTGACTTGTTTTTTGAGTGTATTTTCTTATTGCTTTATTAATTTGTTCGTTTGCGTAATCTTTCTGTATTATAATTTGTTAAACATTTTGTAATTCCTTTTGTAAGTTATCTTTATCTGTTCTGGAGACAGCTCTGTATAAGCGGGAGTTGATGACAGATTGTTTTTGAGATGGGTGTTGGTGGGAAAAGGCAGTTCGGTATCTGTTTGTGTGTGTGGGTTTTCTATACACTTCATATCCTAAGGTGTTATTAGATTTTTTGTAAACTAATACGTCTAAGAAAGGCAATTTTCCGTTTTGTTCTATTTCCATGGTGAACTGGACATTAGGATGTAATTGATTGATAAAATCAAAAAACTTATTTAGTTCATCTAGTTCATGTCGCCAGATGACAAAAGTGTCATCAACGTAACGGAACCAAAATTCCGGCTTAAGCTTGGCTTGGTAGAAGATTTTAGTTTCTAGATGATACATAAAGACAATGGCTATTACAGGTGAAATTGGGGATCTCTTTGCTGCCCCTGAAGTTTGTTCATAGAATTGATTATTTAACGTGAATTAAGTATTATTGAGACAGTGTTCTATGAAAGGTATGAGCTCGGAAGGAAAGTTTATACAAGATTTAATAATATCAATTGTATCAGAAATTGGTACATTCGTAAAGAGAGATACTATGTCGAAACTCACTATGATGTCTTGAGGTTAAATGTGAATCTGTTGTATCTTTTTGATAAAGACAAATGAGTTTTGGTGTGAGTGATGGAGTTTCCTGTAAAATGATTCAGCTTTGCAGCGAGGAAGCGTGCTAGATTGTAAGTTGGGTAGTTTATTGCGCTAACAAACGGTCTGCGTGGAATGTTCAAATAATTTGGGATCATCTAAATCCAAATCAATTCTGCATAATACAAGTTTGCTTCTCTTAAAAGAAAAAATACAACATACCAATTTCTTTTGCACACTACCTTCAAAAAACTTTTGAAACTTCACCATACGATATAAGACGGCCAACGTTTTATGCCAAGCTCAAGTTCCTTCCTCACACTTAACAAAACAAGAAAAAAACGCAATTAAAGAACTCAATCGGAATAAAGATATTATAATATTACCTCGCTGCAAAACTAAATTTTTTTACAGGAAACTCCATCACTCACTCCAAAACTTATTTGTCTTTATCAAAAAGATACAACAGATTCACATTTAACCTCAAGACATCATAGTGAGTTTCGACATAGTATCTCTCTTTACGAAAGTACCAATTTCTGATACAATTGATATTATTAAATCTTTTATAAACTTTCCTTCCGGGCTCATACCTTTCATAGAACACTGTCTCAATAATACTTAATTCACGTTAAATAATCAATTCTATGAACAAACTTCAGGGGCAGCAAAGAGATCCCCAATTTCACCTGTAATAGCCATTGTCTTTATGTATCATCTAGAAACTAAAATCTTCTACCAAGCCAAGATTAAGCCGGAATTTTGATATCTGTTACATTGATGACGCTTTTGTCATCGGAAACTTGTTAGTTTACAAAAAATCTGATAACACCTGAAGACATGAAGTGTTCAGAAAACCCACAAACGCAAACAGATACCTATATGCCTCCTCCCACCTTCAACCATAAAAAAACCTGTTATCAACCCCCTTGTATATAGAGCTGTCTCCATAACAGATAAACATAACTTGCAAAAGTGCAGCCGACTCATCGCCTGGCTTGACCCCTTTAAAGAGTGCTAGCGAATACGACTTGCTTGGATTTAATGTCAAATCAGTGCGTGGGACTTTTTTTTCTTGTAGGATACTGCCTTTGTCTTAGTTAGGAATCGGGATCCCATGCTTCCGCCAACGTGCTCGCCGCGAAGATTTCTTTTATTGTTTCAACGTAAAATGCGCAAGTAAAATACGGGTGCTTTGGTTTGGATTTAAGAATCCTATCAATTGTCTTTCTGTGAATAAATATCGGATCGTTGTTCTTCCTTTTATTAATTGGCCGTTGTGATTCTCAAGACCCCACTCCCTCCCGGAGATTTTCCTGACTCTCTCCTGAGATTTTCCTGGATCCCTGTTCTCATCCTATCTTCCTATTTACCATTTCAGGATCCTCCTAATCTTTTTCTTTTATTTTATTCAATTTTTTCCGACCTAAGTGTTTCTCTCTTTTTTTTATTTAAGACGTTTTAAGGGGCTTGTATGATGCTAAAATTATTAACGAATGTTATACTTATATGTACATGTGCATGCATATACATATACGTATATACATTTCAATCAACTGGTCTGCCATTTTCGAGGTGGAATAAGCCACATTCGCAAAACTTTAATCTATTATCCTCGTTCTTCCTATTCTTACTCTATTTCTTATTCTCTTCCGTTATCGGCTCCTGCATTTTAATTAATTTCGATTTTATCGTATACTTAATATTTAGTAATCCTGCTAACCACCAAATCTTTTTTCAAAGTCCATTTTTAAGCCCAATCTTTATGTCATTTCGGTTTCTATTATTCTTATACATCTCAAATTTGGTACCAGTCTAAATAACAAATGTTTTTCCGTATGACCTATTTTGATGACAATTAAAACTTGTCCTGTAATTTTTAATTTTTGTCCGTTTGCACTTGTATTAACTGACACTTCATATTTATGATTTTTTAAATTAAACATAAGGTGAAATCTTGATTTGTCCGAGTTTTTATTGTCTGAATTGAAGTATGCTGGCGGTATTAAATTTTGTCGACTATTTTCCGTCTTTAATAGCGAATGTTATATTTTTTTATCTTCTACTTTGTTATGGTCCCCTTCCGGGTTATATAAGAGCGCTCGTATTTGCGGATTGTTTCTATTTTGTGGTGTTTGTATGTTTCCTAACAGCTGATTAAATACGTTTAATAATTGACCAGCTGGGTTTTGGTTTTTGGGATTATTATTATGTTTTTATTAAACTTTTACTCGGGTAAACCCGGTTATACATCATAGGCGCGGACTAAGTCAAGTGACTGATCAGATTAAAATGTTATAAGTTAATTCAAATAATTTAATACGATGGTTGACACCTTCTGCGATGATATTGTAGGTATACAATTACGAGCGGCCACGATCGTTGGAGGTGACAACAGTCACCTCTGGATGCTTTCTTAGAGCTACCATCTGTCACTCTACGGATTTCTAGTCGCTCGCTTCCTGATGATCAAGAAAGTTTCTTACAATGCGACAGGTGTTTAATAAAACCGCCTTCTGAACTGCTGTCAATAACCTACTGACTCCTAAATGTTCAAGATGTTCAGTGCATCTTGCGTACACATTGCCTGTAGCCGAAATCACAATGGAATGAATAGATGATGCATATTTCTCCATATGGTCTTTACTTCATGCTTTAACTCGCTATAATTGTGGATCTTTGTCCACAAGTCAGGTCAGGTCCATTAGATCGGATGTAATGATCCGTTTGGATGGTAACATCCCAATATAAGATGTAATCTTCGCTTTCTAAAACGGGCATTGGAATGTATCTATAGAAGGGCATCCATTCTTTTAAGAGTCATAGGTTTAGGGAAAGTTGTTGATGTATAATGCCCGCTACATCATTATGTCTGTGCGTATATTCTCTCTGAGCCATTACGCGACAGCCATCAATAATGTGATCATGTGATTCGTTGGTATCTCCACATAATCGGCACCGGTCAAACACGTCTTGATGTAACACGTATTTGCTATAATTTCTGGTGCTGACAACCTTGTCCTGTATTGCAATAACGAATTCTTCCGTCTATGGATACAGAACACCCTTTCTTAGCCAAATATTAGATGCCTCGCATGGCAGAAAGCCATGGGTGGCTTTCTGCCTCCATTGTGTTTCTAATTCCTCTATGGTTTCTGCCCTGATATTCAAGGCCCTATCTGAGGATAAATTTAAGGGCGTGTATTCAAGATCCGCTTGGCAGATGATACTGTAAAGCGCGAATTTTCGTTTGCTGTTAAAATAGTCTCGTAACTGTATAACTGGTGACTCACACAGTTTTTTGGCGTCTACAGAGCCCTTATCTTCTAAATGTCGTCGTAGAACTACTCTTTCAATCGCTGAATTTCTGTGGTGCATTGGATGCTTCGTCATTGCTACGCGAGGAATTCTGTTTAACTTTTTAAGGTCGGTATTAGACCATTTTATGAGCTCGAAGGAGTACGTAAGGACAGGTTTGGCATATGAGTTGCCCTGATTTTATTTTCCGAGTTGAGAAAACTCTTCATAATTAATCTGAGTCTCGCAGTGAAGGCAGTCGTTCGGCTTGTCTTAACTATCGTATGTTGAACACCCTTAGATTCAAGTATACCCAGATATGTATGATTCCCCTCTTATTAAATGCACTGTTCTACATTTATCTAGTTCGAACTCTATGTGGATATTATTGGAAAACTGCTTTGTGACATCGATCACTGGCTGCAGTTTCTGGCCTGAACTAGCGTACAGCTTTTATCCATGTGAAAAAGATGGGTCGCTTTATGAGCATCCTCATTATCATGAATTCTAAACCCATGAGACATGCTGTTTAGTGTTCTGTTCAATGGATTCAACGCTGAACGGAACCATATTGCGCTGAAGGAGTCTCCTAGAAATATACCCGTCATAAAGCGTATTGATCTAGTTACCCTTGCTTGTCCATGATCAAAATACTTGATTCTTGTACCCCAGAGCCTCATCGCATGGCTTGGAAAGTCAATAATGCGTAGACAGATTTTGTAAAGTTTTAAGACTTCAAGCAAATAATCATGCGGCACGGAAGGAAACGCTTGCTTGTAGTCAATGTATGCCACGTGTATGTTCCTTTGATGCTTACGAGCTTAAGTCATGTCAACAGCGTCTATTGTGACTAGATTTTTACAGCCTCGTGAGTTTTTACAACAGCCTTTTTGTTCTTCTATAGGAATGCCATTCTCGTCACACTGAGAATATACCTTATCTGCGATGATAGTTGTAAGACATTTATAAATTGTTGGAAGACAGGCTATGGGTGGAAAGTTAGGTGGATTTTGAGCGTCTGGTTTTTTGGTATCATGTACGTAGTACCTTGGAGCATAAAACTTGGCATGAGATCTGGGTGTTCAATGATCTTCTGAAAACACCTTGCCAATGCAAGATACACACTCGTCAGGTACTTGTACCAGAAGTTGTGCACCGTGTCCGGACCTGGAGCCTTCCAATTGTGTCCCCTTTTCAAGAGCGCTGAAACAACCAAAGCTGTGATGTTTCTCAGATGCATTTCAGGGCTATTGCTTGCCCTTGCTTCCTTCATTTTAAACCACGCTGTGTCCAAATTGCATTTGTTCATTTTTCTCTAAACACCCGACCAGTAGTTAGTCACATCTTCCAATTGAGGGACTTCGGTGCCATGGTTGTTATTTGCCTTTACTCTCAGTTCACGATAGAACCTTCTTTCATCTGCCTGAAAGTTCTGATTTTGTTGCCTTCGTGAACTACTTTTCTTGTACCGACGCAGCCTGACAGTAATAAAATCGAGTCTCTGTCGTTGAGAGTCTAAAATTTCATCCAATATTGCTGGTGTTAATGTCTCGATGTACCGAAGGTGGATGATTTTAGAAACATGGTTCATCAGTTTTCTGGTTCTATTTTCTTTTTCATATAGATTTAATCGACCCAATTTGCACCTTACTTTGCTGACATCCATATCAAACCTGATCTTCCATGGTGGACCTAGATCCCTTGCTGGGACAAAAACTGCATTTTCAGGCCTAGCTTCCCGGCTCAACGTTCTAACGGTTGCCACAGCTGCACAGTATACAAGAGTTTGCACCTCTAACGCGGTATGTGCTACGTTCAAATGCGTAGGTAAGACCTGTCTGTCGAGATGTGCTATTAGTGCGCGCAGATCATTTGTAATATTCATTTTGGGTAGAGGATGCCTTAGTGTTGGTTCTACATATTGAAACTCTAGTAAAGCATGACCAAAATTCCTTTCCAGGTGCTGTAGTTTTTCTGAGATTCCCCTATCCACATCATCGTTAGTAAAATCCGGATGTGGTTCTAATGGATCCGGTGCATGATGTTCATTATCCCTAGCACTTATGCCTTCAGCATCAATCAATTCTTCGTTATCCACATCTTTCAAGGCGAGCTCTTCAATAGGAACCTGCCGTTTCATTTCCATTTTGATAGCAGCTATTTCAACAGCCGAAAGCAGTCTGTTTACAGATATTAAGCGTTTTTGATCTGCCAGATTCTGCTCATTTATTTTTGTGGCTGGCTCTGGGTATTTAAGTAAGAAGAGTCTATGATGTTCTCTCCTCACACTTTGCCCACATTTCTCTGCCAAAAAATAAAGGCGCATAACATCTCTGTTCACATGGTATGTCCATTTTCGTCGCTTTTTTGGTTGCTGAACCTCTGCTTTTGCCTCTGGTTGTATAAGGTCATACACCTCTGGAGGATGTGGTGGTGTTGGATCATCAATAGGTTGAGGAGGAACATCAATTGCTCCTGACTAACCGTTTGACCCGGCTCTCTCTAACTGATGTTTATTGCCGTCGTTTTTCCGAGCCAAATCAACCTGTTGTTTTGTCTCCATTGCTCGGTCTTCTGTAACATGTAGGTAAGTCCTGATGTCCTTCTCATTAGCGGCAAGATCTCTTAGTGCGGCTTTTTGTATATTAGGATACTTTGCAGCAAATTTTGTTTTCAAATTCTATCCTTTTTCCATTTTTGTTTCAAACTTCGTACTTTCGTATTAGAGGCGCACCAATTCCTCTTTCATTGTTGTATCCCAATTGATGCTCTCCCACGGTATTTCTGTTCAGGTGGTTGGCTGGAAATAGCTGGCGCTAGCCAATGCATCCTCAGCAGGCAAAGTGATATTCCACTGCCTACCGTTTGTCGTAGATGTTTTTGCTGGCCAGCTATTTGATTAGTGAGAACTGCCTGACCATCTCGCAGCTTACCATCGCCACCGTACCGCATGCCGTGGCATACAGCTGTGGTTTCAGGGGCGCCACGACGATCCTCGGGAAGCGACAAGCGTTTCAAACTCTTTAATATATTCTCCATTTTTCATTGATGGGTTTTGGTGTTCTACTTAGTCCCTCTCCTCTTCGTTATCAGCCTATTTGGCATGGGAAACCCTGTCAGTAGCAATGCTACCGCCAACATTGCAATTATTATTATTAAATCATGAGTTCCCTTGGAATTTAGCATTATTCTGATAGTAATTATTATTGTTTTTGTTGATTTTAATATTGATTTTATTCTTTATTACTATTCTATGCTCTATTATTATAGAACAGAGTTGTTTTATTTCTATTATGAACGCGTGTATGTCTTGTCCTTTCTTTTGATTGCAAAATTTTATTTTGTTTCTTATTATTTCTGTATATCTTTCGTTTAAATATACTTCTTTGAATTCTTCTATAAATTGATTTAAATTTGGCCAATTATCTCTATTTATTTGAAACCAGCCTAAAGCTTCTTCTTCAAAAACTGCATCTAAATTTTCTAATATATCTATTTCACTAATTTTATATCCCCTTTTAAAACGCAATAAGGTATTTAAAAAATAAATAGGACTATTTCCTGTGTTATTTTTAAATTTTATCGGCCAGTTTGACATAATTTGGAATGGGGTTTCAATCACTCCAGACGCTGTTACTAACGCATGTCTTTGGTCGTTGAATTTTTAATTTATTTCTTCAAAATATACCGTATTATTTCGCCTTCCATTATTCTGATTTATATTTTCAAATGGCGTTTTTTGTGTTTTCGAGTTTACTATTCTATCGATTTTATTATTTAATTTTGCTACTTTATCCGCCAGCTCATTAATTCTTTGTTTATCATTTTAATTTTCTTCATACGCAATTGATTCATTGGCACTGCTCCAAAATTCTGCATTATCCTCTAGAAATAAATCTACTTTAAATGTCGTGTTATCAATTATCTCTTTTTGCTGTTGAGGTATTGTTAATTTTGCGCGTATTTTTTCTCTCACTTTCTGAACTACTTAATTCTAATTGATTTTCATCTCTTTCTAACTGTTCCAGTTCTTTTCATTTAGTCTGAATTTCTTTCTTTATTCTATTCGCTTCAAAATTTATATTTTCCAATCCGAAACTATCTTCATTATTTACTTGCGAATTAGCCAATGTATTTTCTGTTTTGGAGAGAGTCTTCTGTAATCTCACTTTGTATAGATTGATTTTCTCTATTCTCGTTTTCATTGTTTATTAAAATTGCGTGCGCGTTTTCCTCTTCTATTTAAATTTCTTGGGTTTCTCTGTTTTCCCTATCTATTTTTTCTGTATTCTTAATTATCGGATTAGCCATTTTATTATTTTTAATTTCACCTGATCGTAACTTCATTCAACTGTTTTAATTTTTCTTTTTCTAACGTCGGCGTAGCTCATGGATTCCTATTTTGTTATAGGGTAAAAACCGGCACGTTCTGATACTTGAGCGTCTCGGTTTTCCTATTTGAAGGGGCATGTGGTTTGAGTATGTAGTGGATTCATCCACCGGGAATATGTGCGATTTTTCTGTGAGCGCTAAGTTTGTGGGAAAGTCGCAAATCTAAGGATAGGGAAAAGGAGTCGGATACCGAGAGATCAGGTTAAAATCAGTAAAGATGCTCATGACGTTTTAGATTTTGGGGATCCGCATAACATGAAGCGTGTCCCGACTCCCTACTCTCGCCCGCAGGGCTGTGAAAATTACGAATCATATTATTGTCCTTACCTTTCAAATTTGCAGCTACTTCTGGATCAATGACTTTCTGCAACACGCAAGCCAATGCATCAGTTGTCAAATCGTTAAAATTCTTCATATTTTCTAACATTAAATTGCTGAAAATTTGAAAACAAGGACAACATCTCGAATCTGTATTAAAAATGTTAAACCATTATTATTTGATATAATTTGTTTAAGGGCCAAGATCAATAACAAATGAGAGGGATTACTAAAAAGATTCATAAGATAAAGTAAAATCAGAATGATGTTACTCTAGAAGAATGTTGGGAAAATTGTATCGTTTGCTACTTAGCGAACGGCAAATTTGCTTTACATTTATATGAACTGTACATTAAGGGTAGAAAATATTTTTTATTTGCAAACGAAATATATTATATTGCATGAGGAAGCAATATATATAAAAGGTCCAAACTCTATAAAATTATGCAAATCTCTGCCAGAACAGTCGCGAAACACAGATTGTACGCAAAGATTACATGAATGTAACGCTTGCGTTGCAGTTATAATGCTTGATGCTAGTATTGAAAAAAATATACTTACCGACGCGCATGGGTGTTTGTGCAGCAAAGACTTGGAGTAGATATTGGTTATGTTTAGAAATTGACTTATGAATTGGTAGTTCTCAGAAATGACTAACAAAAATTAGTTGTTTTTTGACTAATTCAATTGGTAAGGTACCTAGAGTGGCCCGTTGACCAATTCATTAGTCATAAGCTTGTAAGTAACTAATTCTTCAGACAAAATTTATTGTACTGATTAAATTAGCTAAATTTAACTAACTCAGATTAAGCAAGTAGTGAAGGAGCTACATAGCCCTGCTAGAAGGAACTACCAACGTCGACACATTGATATCCGTAGCATCGATGAGACTTGGCAAGCGGATCTTGTTGAAATGCAACCTTTTACAGAAGAAAACAAAATATACAAGTACATCTTAAATGTAATTGATATATTTTCAAATTTTGCATGGGCTATGCCAGCTAAATCCAAGAAGGGTGAAAATGTAGCTACAGCTATGGAATCTATACTTGACGAAGGACGCATACCAAAAAATTGACACTTTGATAGAGGCAAAGAATTTTACAACTCACATTTTGAAAATCTTATGAGACTTTATAAGGTAAATTTATACTCGACATTTAGTATTTTGAAACCATCAATTTGCGAGCGATTTAATCACACTTAAAAGAATAAAATGTGGATGCAATTCAGTTTACAGGTTTTTAATAAGTGGATAGATATTTTAAAAGATTTAATTTTATCTTACAAAGATATTAAACACCAGACTATTAGACTGAAACCATAAGATGTTACTATACAAAATTTTAAAAATTGTTGTCGAGCGTGTACAAAAATTATAATGTGAAACAAACAATTGAGAAAGCCAGATATAAAGTTGGTTACAAAGTAAGTGCAAGTAAATTTAGGCCCGATTTTAAGAAAGGTTACACGCCGAATTGGAAAACTAATATATTTACAATAAGTCATGTTCAGAATACCGAACGAGTGACGTATATGCTTAAACAAGGTCAAAGTATTGTAGGCAGTTTTTATGAACAAAAACTGTGTAGATTTATAAATCCAGACATTTATCTTGTGGAAAAAGTAATGAAAAAAGGTGGAAATAAGCTGTTTGTAAAATGGTTAGGTTTTGAACGACTCTCGCAATAGTTGGATAGAAAAGTCTAGCTTGTAAGTATCTTTTGTATTAATTTTAAGTTCTTTTCTGAATAAAGTTGATTATTTTCAAACATTTATATCTTTTTTACCAACACATCTACCTACCCTTAATCTAGTAAATTAAAAAGTCAAATTCGGTTTTTATTACATTTATTCAGATTTTTCTTACCAACAAAATACATGACATTTTTAATTTATTAAGGTACCATTCACACATCTGAGTTCTGGTAATTTTTCAATCACTTCTTTACACACATTCTGATTACAGAAAGTAATTATTTCAAGAAACAGACTTTCAAACCGCATGAGACTAGTAAAAATAAGTGTTCTTATTGCCTTAATCTTTAAACTTGTACAGTTTTTTCGTATATAAGATTTTACACTTTTCACAGGTGGTGCTTTCACTTTACGTCAGACTCTTTTGGCGGTGGTTTCAATGGTGACCTACATTTGTACGTTGAAACAGCATAACACTCTGTTCCAGAAGATACCGGTCGATACAAGGGTTGGCTTCCTCGAAAACAGCAAACGGTGTTTCTCTCAGTACAAATAAATAATATTTTTGCGTTTCTTGAATTTGCTCCAAAGTCACTATATAATTTCCAAAAGATATAGACATGTATATTTGGAAATTTCTACAGTCGATGCATTGTTACTTCTCTTGGCCATCAAAGAAGAGTGTCCTGAGGTTGAAGTAACTTTTAAATAATTTCCACTCTTCAAGATTCAGAGTTATACTTGCACGAGGATTAGTAGCCTGCAGTTTCACTGCTGAGGCGGGCTTTCAGTATTTTTTAAATTCAGAACCGACAATAATTTTTTTTGTTAATCATAAATTCAGGTTGTATGTCATAGCATGTAACATTTGATTTCGTTGTGTTTAAGGCATGGTGAATATCTCACTGAAGGTTTTTACAGATTAAGCGATAATTGAAAAACTGTACACACTTATACATTTTTCTCAAAAAATTCAATGGAGTTGAAGCGTCCACCCAAATACACTATTTCAAGATGATGACGATCTTCACAGGCTTTCTTCATTTGCATAAAAAATTTTTATCCTCTTCATACAGTTTGACAATCCTTTGAGGTAGAGAAACGGAGAATTTGTTTTCTATGATTACAGGCTTTCTCGTTCCATATTTTGTTATAACTTTCTTAATGTCCGTTATTTCGTAACAGCATATATCATATCATCTCCTATTCCATATTTGTTAGGGCTGAAAAGTTATATTCCCATGATTTTTAAGTATTGATCTCCAATATCGATAGTGTGGATCAGATACTTCAAAACTGTCATTTAATAGTCAGCACAAAGAGCTCAACCAATCTTACAGCCTTCTGTGCTCTAGCGGCAAGTTTGCTATTCGTATGGAAAAAAGTGGTACAGAAAGCGCGTACCTATCTACTATGGAAGTATCTTAAATAACGCAATAACTAATCATAAATAAGAAATAAGCATTTTCTACTGAAATAAAGCAAAGAATGTGTCTGAATTTCATAATACAGTTCTGAAAATAAGTTGAAGCTAACCTGAAATAACCTATAAGGCTATCGTCACCTAAAATAAAGGAATATATTTTCCTGAATTTCAGGTACGTAATACCTTGCATGACGTTACAGAAAGCTGACGCGATTGTACAGCTCATGGCGGGACTTTCGCAGTTCGCGCTATTTCATGCAAGTCGCTTCCTACTCCAATACTCCATGTCGCGACTGTCAGTGTCAGCTATATAATACTATGTTTTCATTATTCTTAGAGTTTTAGTTTTATGGATTTAAAAAGTGTTGCAGAAATATCACTTCCAGTTGTTACACAATATTTGGATCATTAAGCACGCAACGCCATTCGCAGTCTGAATAGGGCCATCGATACATTACGGCTATTCTTTAACGCAATTTTCAATAGATTCATAACATGTTCCACTGAAATACCACGAATTTGTTCCTGGTGAACAATACACTCAACCGCAGGATTTCGCCGGGAGCGGGTGCTAATCTGAAAAATTGCACACACTCCTAGCGAAATCGTGGTAAAATTTCAGCTACAACCACGTCTCACGACAATGAGATGGGTGGTTACAGTCGGTAACGGAATCAATACGACGATCCAGCAAAAGTTTCGTGCACCCTAAGAACACAAAGCGACCCAAGGTCTACCGCCATCTGCATTTTTCCCACAATTGCTTTAGCATGTTGTTAAAACGCAGAGATGCTTTTCAGGCTATAAATGAGTGAAAATTTGGTACCTCCAAGAGCGTCGACGATAAGGGCGATTACTTTAACAAAATATTCCGGGTATAATCATTGCAACTCCCTTATGAGGTCTCTATACCTCTCTTTCTTTTCATTCTCCTTGGCTATGCTGTTTTTGTCAGCTGGTGCAGAAAATTCGATAACGAACATAGTTCGCTTCTCGAAGTCAAGAAGAACCATGTCAGACCTCGAGTGGGCAACAGAAACAATTGTCGAGAATATAAAATTCCAGTATATGCAGCACTTCCCATTCTCGACAATTGTCTCAATTTCCATAGGACTATTTAGAGAAGCGATATTAAGGTTAATGCTGTAAAAGTGACAGACATGGTATTAAAGCATTCTTAGTGTAGCATTGGGCTTTTGGATGTAGGTCGTTCCCGCATGAGTTGGACAACTAGATAGTATGTGAGAAAAATGCTCGGAGTTTGCATGGCAGCCCCTGCAGCTGCTGACCATTTTAAGAAGAGGGCCTCTTCCATTTGCGACTTTATGTGCTGTACCCAGAATAATTATATTGTGAAGACATTTAAGACTCAATATTCCGCGACCACCTTGACTGCGTGAGATATACAGTCGCGGAACAGAAGACTTAAGATGCATGCTTTTATTCATGTGCATAACCTTTCTTGTCCCTATATCAAGGGATCAAGGCTCGTTCTTTGTCCATGGAACCACCTCAAATGAATAGACTACTACCGGAACGGCAAGCATGTTCGTTGCAGATACTTTGTTCCTCGCCGACAGTTCGGAAGACTAAATCTGCCGGATGAGATGTTTGCATCTGCTTCTGAGAATATCCTTTATAGATGTCACATCCTGAATGCGGCTCTGTGGCACGCCCAGGTATGTATAAGTCTCTTCAGAGCAAAGGTGTCTTATAGCGCTCTTTCGACAATCTCAGGGTCTTCAGGGATGCCATTAAGTTTCACTCGCTTCAAATAAACCTTGGCGCATTTGTATAACCCGAAATGCATTCCAATTTCCTCAGTATATCGTTCGACAATCACTAGAGCTAGATGTAATTGGTCTTTGATTTTAGCATAGATCTTAAGATCGTTCTTGTAAAATACATAAGTTACTTTGTAGTCTCGATCTGCAGGTTTGCTGCAAAAGTACCCGTCGGAATGGCGAAGTGCTAGAGACAGTGGCAATAATGTAAGGCAAAAGAGAAGTGGGCTCATGCTGTCACCCTGAAAGACACTTTTCTGAAAGGTGACCTTATTAGTTGTCACATGATTTTTTCCAGATGAGATAGTACATCTGGTTTTCCAACCCGGCATCAGTCTCTCTATGAAACAAACGCTTTGTGGATGAACCTTTAAGCTTTCACGGGTTTTGCTCTTATGACCATCCGGATCATAAAGCATCGCTCTGCCTCTATCAGATGCCTGCCCGCGGTTAGTCTTAGTGTTGCCTCTCTTTCTCTGTTGCCACCTTGTTCTAGCTGTGGTAGAGTAGGTGTTCTGCTTTAATAGCCCCTTTTTTAGAGTATCTGGGCATGGTTTCGCAGACGTTGATCCATCTTCATTGGCTCCCCCAGCTCTAGAGTGGTCGACATTGTTGGCCGACCCATTGTCGGGAGCCCTGCGCGTTCTGTTGTTTTGAACCACACTTATTACAACTATGTTTCGTGTTGCCATTTTTGTTCTCACGAGAAGCTAGGGAAAGGGGTTCGTCCATCCTTGTGGAGCCCCGCATGCAAAGATAAGGCGGCGTACTCTAAGAGGTCGCCCGGTATTCCAAAGTCACCGTTCTAGACACCTCACCCAGGGCTTAGGAAAGTGTCCTTAGTCAAGCACGACGCTCGAAAACGTTTTTAGCATTGGTACCTCAGTCTCACAATCAATGGAAATCTTTAGATTCGGAAAGTGTATTCATTTCTTCCAGATAGACTTATAAAGTATAGCAAAATAAAACTTTTTCGTGTTCAAATTTTGTTGTGTACCAAGATTGGTTTTACGAAAAAGAACTACCTACAAAATTGAAATTTTTTCCCCAAAAATCAAGAAATCATTACAACATGAATCGCCGTAACTGGGCCTAATATTTTCGAGACTGTTTAAAATTTAGTAAACATTCAATTAAACCCTACGTATGCCTTGAAAGCAATACAAAATTTGGGAATTATCTTTCTTTTTTAATAATATTCAATTGCAAATTACGGTCTGTCGTTAACCACATTTTTCTAGTTTCGCCAACAAAAAATGTCGAGGGAACTTCAGGCTGCAAACAACCTTTAGCGAGAAAGTTGTTCTATATAGTCAAAAGAAGAGTTATAAAAATTTTTTAGGATCATTCATTAAAAATTACCCAAAATATTTACTTTGTAACATACTACTATTTTACGCTGTAACGATTACACTGTCGGCACTGAGCGATCTCGTGCAGCGAACTATCTCTGTTAGGCTTTTTTTAAGCAATCGTTACGGCGTCGTTTATGTTTGCCAAATTACATATTGCCGCTAATTTTTAATATATATTTATCTAAAACTTTCCAAAAATCTTCTTTCAACTATATAGAAAAACTTTTCCGCTGGAAGTTGTTTAAATATGAAATTACCTCGATAGTTTTTTTCCCATATGTTTAATAGTTTTGTAGACATTCCTATAGCGTACTTTGTATGTGTATCAAATTGCAAACAGTTACAATGATATTTGACAGAGTTATGATAATTTACGTTTAAATCACTTGTTGATTTTCGACAAAAAATTGTTTTATTTCTTCATTTTAATTACTAAAAGAAAATTCAGACAAAAGGAAAATTGAAAATGAAATAAAGCTCTTATCGTCGTGACTTCTACGACGTACAAAAGCGTACTTCCGTAGCAAAAATTATGCAGTGTAAACTATCTCCTTAATTTGTATGAAAAAAGTGTTCATGTAAGTTTAAGATAACAATTGTTTAATATGTTAATTTTGTTTGTCTACTTGGTCATAACACAGCCACGCAAAAAAAGTGTGCGGATCTGGTAACAAGACACACGTATTCCTATGGATTTTGGGCCGCTGAATTCAAATTCGGTATCAAAAATCACTCATCACGTCACGGTTGAGCCATAACCTCAAAAAATGACGAAAAATCATGCACTGTCGCAAATAAATTTCAAAATAATGCCAGTGATGCAAATTTTCACTTCAAAAACATGTCGACAACTGTGAAGGATAAACCCTTGCCTGATATCAACTTATTTAACATAACTTTACCCAACAGAACCTGACCTCACCTAACCTGATTTAACAGAAATTTATTAAACTACACGTGAAGCTCTGGAAGCATATTTTCCCAGTAGCAAATGTGTGCTACATCGAATGGGTCAACTCGAGCCTAACCAAGAAATAAATCTAACCTAACCTAACCTAACCTTACGAAACATAATTAAACTGATTGTATTGTCCCGTTGTGTTTGCCCTACCGTTTCATTAAGCTTCGGCTTAACCTACATAGAGGTTTAACCTATTCTAATCTAACAAAACCTGACATAACGTAACCGATTACGCTGGCAACCCTGTTCTTGCGTACTTTCATATTATGACATTAATAGCTGTAAATGTCTGGAGTTTCGTAATCACTTGTTGCTAACTTGTTGTTAGGTCAAGTTTTGTTAGGGTAGGATAGGTTAAACCTCTATGTAGGTTAAGCCGAAGCTAAATGAAACGGTACTGCAAACACAACGGGACAACACAATGAGTTTAATTGTGATACGTGAAGTTAAGTTAGGTTACGTTAGGTTAGGATAGGCTTGACCTCTTTGCGGGTTAAGCCCAAGCTGATTCAAACGGTACCGCAAACACAACGGGACAACATAATCAGTTTAATTGTGCTTCGTGAGTTTAAGTTAGGTTAGGTTAGGCTAGGTTAGATTTATTTCTAGGTTAGGCTCGAGTTGACCCATTCGATGTAGCACACATTTGCTACTGGGAAAATATGCTTCCAGAGCTTTACGTGTAGTTCAATAAATTTCTGTTAATTTAGGTTAGGTGAGGTCAGGTTCTGTTGGGTAAAGTTATTTTAAATAATTTGGTATCAAGCAAGGGTTGATCCTTCACAGTTGTCGACATGTTTTTGAAGTGAAAATTTGCATCACTGGCATTATTTTGAAATTTATTTGCCTCAGTGCATGAGTTTTCGTCATTTTTCGAGGTTATGGCTCAACCATGACGTGATTAGTGATTTTCGATACCGAATTTGAATTCAGCGCCCCAAAATCCGTAGGAATACGTATGTCTTGTTACCAAATACGCACACTTTGTTTTTTTTTGTGTGGCTGTATAGTTTAAGATTTTAATTTTGTTTGTCTACTTGGTAATAATCAATATTATAAAAATATGGATTAATTTTTTAAGATTGCAAAAAAAACGCTCTTTAGCTCCGCTGGGATATGAGCCCAGGTCCAGGCCCAGGAGCTGGGCTCATATCCCAGCGGAGTCAGAGAGCGTTTTTTTCGCAATCTTAAAAAATTAATCAATATTTTAATAATATTAATTATGACAAAGTAGACAAACAAAATTTAAATCTTAAACTATTAATTAATTTCCCTGGTCAAAAAACTTACATCAATAATAAAATTAAGATATCAATGTTCATTCCCCATACGTGTCAGGCTGTCTGAATAAAAGAAGACATAGTTATTTTTGTTGTTGTGTTTTTATCATTGAGATAAAAACGGTTCGAATTTTGTTTCGAAAGCACATTAAAGAGTATTTTTTCCGTATTTTTAATTTATTCTACATTTTTTTCTTTATTTTTCACAGTATTTTTGATTAATATAAAATGAAAAATAAGAAAGGATGGCATTAATTAGTTTGACAGAATTTTTTTTTAATTTAAAAAATTACAAAATGTTTAACATTAAAAAAAATATCAAGTAAAAAAAGAGGAATTCTCTGTTTTTAAATTGGTTGCAAATTCTTGTTAGAAAATTATTTTTCAATTTCTTCGGAAAAAAATAGATTTTGTGATTAATTCTTCCCTTGAAAATTTTTTTATTGCTGCGATTAATGTCGGAATTTTTCTGTGAAACTAATTGGTCAATTAAAGCGCTACATCTAGTATTACGAATAATTTCGTAATTATAGACCATTAAAAAAAATGTCTTATAAATTAAACATATTTTTACATTTAAAACAAAATTATTAAGTGAAAAAACACTTTTTTAATTGGTTGCATTTTTTTCACTTTGCTTAATGTTGAAATTTTCTGTAAAACTAAACGTTTAAATATAGCGCAAGGGTTAGGATTGTGGAAAATTCCATATAGGTAAATAGCTGGAGAAAACATTTTGAAAAATAAGAATTGTTAAGATTTACAAAATATATTATGTAAAACAGAAGACTTTTTTTTGATTGCTTCAAAATTTTGCAATAAATATTTTCTCAATTTCTTCTGAAGGTTTTATTGAATTTTGTCTTATTGTTTGGAACTTTTATGTAAAAGGATTTCCATAAATTATATTAAATTTTGTGGCATACATTTTTACATAAACTTGTTCTGAACATTATTGTGATTAAAAAATGAGCTTTTGTGGTAAAGCCTTCCCCTAAGCATTTTTGCATTTCTTTGACTAACTTTAGAATCTTCTGTTAAACTAACTTGTCAAGAGGAGGGCTAGGGCTGGTATCGCGAAAAATTTCGTAATGGTGGCTAATTAAAAAAAATAAAGCGTAAATATTTTTGATATCTCAAACGAAAAAAAAACTGTAACGTGAAAATAGAAGAATTTTTTTTAATTGCTGGAAAATGTTTTTTCTATAAAATTATTTTTTAATTTCTTCTGAAGATTTCACTGAGGATGGAGTTATTTTTTAGCACATTGTTTGGAAACGGATTTTGCACCAATTATATCTAATTTTTTGCATACATTTTTATAGAAATTGGTTTAGAACATTATTCATTTGAAAAAAATACATTTTGTGTTAAAGCTTTCCTTGAAAAATTGTTGTTTTGCTTTGATTAATGTTTCCGTTTCTAGCGTGTTGAAACCTGTTTTATATCTGAAAAACCGGTTTATACCAAACAAAGCCCTCTAAACCGGTTTAAGCGTTGTCAGTATATACCTTACACATGTGAATCATGAGACCCAAAAAAATAATTTGCATTTAGCAAATTTTTCCCTCTAACAAGAACAGTGGTATAGGTTATTTCGAGACTTATTTATTTTATTCATAAATGACCTTGGAAATTTTCTCCTTTTGTGATAAAGTGTTAAAACAAAGTTGTTGATCAGAATTATTCTTCGCTAAATTCTCCGATTACAGTTTGAAAACATGTTTTTCATTATCCTGTGTTCAAAAATGTGTTTAGTTCTAAAAAATATTAGTTTAAGTTACTATTCAAGAAAAAATTATAAGAAGAACAATGTTTTTTCAACGCAGAAATGATTGCTAGAGAGTGTTCAATATTATTTTGACACATAAACGAAATCGAAATTGTTTCTCTGATAAAAATTAGCTTAAAAATTAATTTTTCTGGAGAAAATGTATCGATATACCTTGGACAGTATATGGGCAACTAATAGCATTTGTTTGATCATTAGTCTCACTTGTGAGTTATGCGTACGCAGTGGAATAATACTTTCACAGAAATTAGATAACATTTTATGACAGATGAAACGAATTACCCTTTGTGGTCACCTTAACTTGAAATTAAAATTTTTTTTTTTATTAATTGTTCTGTTTCTATTACTTTAAATGCTGTACTTGAATTTTTTTTCTTATAAAACACCCATAACTTATGGAAAGGTTCGTCCTTTGGAGAGAGAAAAACTTAGACCAGTATATTAATACCCTACATAAATCTGCAGATAATAGTAGGTTGTTTCCACAGCACTTATTTACTTACACCTGGAAAACAGGTTTATACCAGATACCCCCCTCCCGGATTTAACCAGTTTGTGTAACTAATAAAAAATATGTATTCTTTTTGAAATTTGCAGGAAATACGCATTCTTTTGCATGCTTTATATGGCACACGTGTTCTTTTGTGTCATTTCTGGGAAACAAATACTTCTATCCTTTGCTTGGCTGTTAAAAAGAAGCCGGTTTTATTCACGTGTGTGGCATACGGTTATTCCCACACTTACAACATATGTCTTTTCCCCCACCTAACAAAGGTCTCCCCCACTCCTTATATATAATACGTACATAAACCAACGTATTTCATCGAGTTCATACTGTTCCTGGAATACCAAAAATAAATGAGATCAACCCAAGTCATCACTACTTAAGCAAGTACTTACTAAAGCTGCTCTTAAACGCTTGGTTATTGTGTCTGAAAGCGTCACGAAGAAACCACGCAATGAATGATTCCGCCTACAATTCACGGAATTAATCCTTCATTTTACAAGACGATTCTAATTGGAATAGAAGTCAAGCCACAAGGGACATTTCAACCGCTCAATAAAATTATGAACAGTTCAGGCAACATAATTACCTTCGACTCTGCTACTTTGGAAAAACTCTATTAATATATAGATATAATAGAATCATACTTCTGTTTCAGGTATTCACCTTTGTACCTACAAACCATTAAATTGGGGAAATACACACTGTTTTTTACAACCGCTCACGATAATAAGGCAATACTTCTGAGGGAAGGCAAGGAATACAACGGCGAGACGGACACTGACACGCAACAGCTCGAGATGGAGGCCAAAAACAAAAAGGTATATACTCCCGAATTAGTTGTTCATAAGTCTAGTTTCGAGGGACTAAAAAATGTTATTGTATGTGTCGATGAAAGGTTTAGAAGGATTCAACAAATTTTAAAAAACGTAGAAACATGTGCAGATTTTTTAATTGACACGATTGTAAATTATTTAAGCACAGGAAATATTAATTCACCGAACGAGAAATTAATTCGTCAAATAATTAAGTTTGAATCTGCATGCTTCAAAAGTCAGGCACACAAAAAAAATGGGAAACAATTCGTCGAATTATATTTTGAAATCATTTTTCTGGAACTGACAACCATCTTAGTTTCATACTTAGTAGGCGAAGTTGAACTTGTAATTTCTACACGAACTCGAATAAACGTATTTTATTGGAAAATTACTAAATAAATACATAAAGATGTAGAAATATAATTAAAAACAATGTATTAGTTAACAAATAATTAACAAATAATTGAAAACAAAAAAAATTTGGACAGCATCGATCCCTAAGCCGGTACCTCTGGAAATTTTTCAATGTACCTTTACCGAGGTTCTTGTGGTTCGGAACCCACCTTAAGCTGTAGGTCCCCCCATCGTGTACTTGACTGCAACCCAGTCCGTCAATGATTGGCTAAAACCATGCTTTGTCCAATATGTCTGGGCAGACTGCTTTCATAAGATCACTTGATTGCATTATAAAAATGCGTCCGTGACTGATGATATATACCGGGACAGCCCCGTGCAAAAGTAATCCAATAAAAATCGATCTCTAATTAAAAAAATGCCTTCGACATGTTGGGCAGTATAAGCCTGTGACAACATTTCAACACTGAAATGTTTGCAGAAGCAGAGGTTCAGCAACCAAAAAAGCGGCGAAAATGGACATACCATATGAACAGAGATGTTATGCGCTTTTATTTCTTGGCAGAGAAATGTGAGGAAAGTGTGAGGAGAGAACATTATAGACTCTTTTTACTCAAATACCCAGAGGTAGCCACAAAAATAAATGAGCAGAATCTGGCAGATCAAAAAAGCTCAATATCTGTAAAACGAATTGCTTTCGGCTGTTGAAATAGCTGCTATCAAAATGGAAGTGCAACGGCAGCTAACTATTGATGAACACGCCTTGGAAGATGTGGATAACGAAGACTTCATTGATGGTGAAGGCATAGGTGCTAGGGATAATGAACATCATGCACCGGATCCATTAGAACCACATCCGGATATTACTAACTATGGTGTAGATAGGGAAATCTCAGAAGAACTACAGCACCTGGAAAGGAATTTTGGTGATCCTTTACTAGATTTCAGATATGTGGAACCAACATTGAGGCATTCTCTGCCCAAAATGAACATCACAAATCATCTGCGTACACTAATAACACATCTCGACAGTAAAAAAAACTAGGCCTGCAAATGCAGTTTTTGTTCCAGCAAGGGATCGAGATCCACCATGCAAGATCAGGTTCGATATGGATGTCAGCAAAGTAAGGTGCAAATTCGGTCGATTAACTCAATATAAAAAAGAAAAGAGAACCATAAAGCTGATGAAAAATGTTACTAAAATCATCCACCTTCGGCACATCCAGACAGTAACACCAGCAATATTGGATGAAATTTTAGACTCTCAACGACAGAGACTTGATGATCTTACTGCCAGACTGCGTCCGTACAAGAAAAGTAATGCACGAAGGCAACAAAACTAAAACTTTCAGACAGATGAAAGAAGGTTCTATCGTGAACTGAGAGTAAAGCAAAATAACCACCAAGGCACCGAAGTCCCTCAATTTCACTATATGATAAACTACTGGTAGGGCATTTGGGGAAAAATGAACAGATGCAATTTGGACACTGCGTGATTCAAACTGGAGGAAGCAAGGACAAGCAATAGCCCAGAAATGCATTTGACAAACATCATAGCTTTGGATGTTTCAGTTGTCTTGAAGAGAGCAAGTAATTGGAAAGCTCCAGGTCCGGATATGGTGCAAAACTTCGGGTACAAGTACCTGATGAATGTTCATCTTGCGTTCGTAAGGTGTTTTCAGAAGATCATTGATCACCCAGATTTGATGCCAGGTTTTATGCTCCAAGGTACAACGTATATGATACCAAAAAATAGCAGACGCTCAAAAACCATCTGACATTCGACCGATAGCCTGTCTTCCAACAATTTATAAATCTCTTACAGCTATCATTGCAGATAAGGTATATTCTCATTGTGACAAGAATGACATTCTTACAGAAGAACAAAAAGGATGTTGCAGAAACTCACGAGGCTGTAAAAATCTAGTCAATATAGACGCTGTTGCCATAACTGAAGCTCCTAAGCATCAAAGTAACTTACACATAGCATACATTGACTACAAGCAAGCGTTTCCTTCCCTTCCGCATGACTATTTGCTTGAAGTCTTAAAACTTCACAAAATCTGACCACGCATTATTGACTTTCTAAACCATGCGATGAGGCTCTGGGGTACAAGAATCAAGTATTTTGATCATGGACAACCAAGGATAACTGGATCAATACGCTTTACGACGGGTATATTTCAAGGAGACTCCTTCAGCGCACTATGGTTCTGTTTAGCACTGAATCCATTGAGCAAAACACTAAACAGCATGTCTCATGGGTTCAGCAATCATGATAATGAGGATGGTCATCAAGTGACCTATCTTCTTTACATGGATGACCTGAAGCTGTACGCTAGATCAGGCCAGAAACTGCAGCAAGTGATTGATGTCACAAAGCAGTTTTCCAATATTATCCACATGGAGTTCGGAATAGATAAATGCAGAACAGTGTATTTAATAAGAGGGGAATTAGTGACCGCTGAGTTGGAGAACGAGTTCGAAAATGACATCGAGGCAATGGCTGCAGGCGAATCATATAAATATCTGGGTATTCTTGAATCGAAGGGTATTTAACATAGATAGTTAAGACAAGCCTAATTACTGCCTTTACTACGAGACTCAGATTAATTATGAAGAGTTTTCTCAACTCGGCAAACAAAATCAGGGCGATCAACACATATGCCATCCCTGTCCTCACGTAGTCCTTCGGGCTCATAAAATGGTCTAACACCGACCTTGAAAATTTAAACAGAATTGTTCGCGTAGAAATGACGAAGCACCGAATGCACCACAGAAATTCAGTGATTGAACGGGTAGTTTTACCACGACATTTAAGGGGTAGGGGCGTTGTGAATGTCAAAAAACTGTGTGAGTCACAAGTTATACAGTTACGAGGCTATTTTAACAGCAAACGAAATGCTGCGCTTTACAGAACCATCTGTCGAGCGGATCTTGAATACACGCCCTTAAATTTGTCCTAAGATGGGGCCTTGAATATCAGGGCAGAAACCATAGAGGAATTAGAAATACATTGAAGGCAGAAAGCCATCCATGGCGAGCACCCCAACACGTTTGATCAAAGTGAAGTGGATAGTGAGGCATCTAATATTTGGCTAAGAAAGGGTGTGCTGTATCCAGAGACGAAAGGATTCGTCATTGCAATACTGGACAAGGTTGTCAGCACCAGGAATTATCGCAAACACGTGTTACATCAAGAGGTGGATGACCGGTGCCGATTATGTGGAGATACCAACCAATCCATCGAGCACGTTATTGATGGCTGTCGCGTAATGGCTCAGAGAAAATATACGCACAGACATAATGATGTAGCGGGCATTATAAATCAACAACTTGCCCTAAACCTAGGACTCTTAAAAGAATGGGCATGAAGTAAAGACCAGATGGAGGAATGTGAATCATGCATCCATTCATCCCATTGTGATTTCGGCTACAGGCAATGTGCACGCAAGATGCACTGAACATCTTGAACATTTAGGAGTCAGTAGGGTATTGGCAGCAGCTCAGAAGGCGGTTTTATTAAACACCTGTCTCATTGTAAGAAACTTTCTTGATCATCAGGAAGCGAGCGACTTAAAATCCGTGGAGTGGCAGATGGTAGCTCTAAGAAAGCACCCAGAGGTGACTGTTGTCACCTCCAAAGCTCGTGGCCGCTCGTAATTGTGTACCTACAACATCATGGCAGGAGGCTTCAACCATCGTATTAAATTATTTGAATTAAGTTATAACATTCTAATCTCATCAGTCACTTGACTTAGTCCGTGGCTATGATGTATCACCGGGTTTACCCGAGTAAAAGTTTAATAAAACCACGCAATAATCATAATAATAATAAAAGGATACACAACATGTGATTTTGTGATAACTTTTCACCTTATTTGAAGAGCTTTCTCAATTGAAACTACAACTGGTGAATCATTTAATTCTCCTCCGAAAAAATTTCGGAGGAGAATTTAATGTATGACCATGAGCAACTGCTCATGGTTCCCCAGCCACCATCTCCTCCTTTTTGGTCAGTGTCTTGGAGGGGAGGGTAAAAATTTGCTTTCCGTTTGGGTATTGGAGACAGGGAAAAATAATTCAAACTAATTCAGTAAACTGCACCTTCCGCGGGGTTGGGGGTTTTTAAACTTTATAATTCTCGGTGTATGTAAAAATAAAAAATAAGAGCAATTAAAAGACTGTAAATATAGTCTTGTCTGTCTTTAAAGTGATAATTACACTCGTTATGTATCTTCTGCATGACACTGAAGCCGGCTAATGACAAACTATGAAGAGCGCCATTATGGTGCAGAGAATAACTTCAAACAAAAACTAATTTTTCCTCATCACTCCTTCTTGTTGTGAGAGGAAAGTGATGATTTTAAATGATAATTTTGCGAAGACTAGTACCGAAGAGAGTGTATTTGGAACTTCGTCTTTCAGTATAGAATTCTTTATGATTTAAAGTCCTATTTTTGAAATACATTCTACAGTTATTCTAATCACTTTTTTCACAGGTTAGTATAAAATATTTTTGTAACATAAAAAAGATGGATAAGCCGAATTATTTCAATGTGGTTTTCAATAAATATAAAATGGTTCACATGTCCAAGTGACAGTATACTAATACAGTTTTTGGACAGAAGAATTATTTGCTTTAACCATGTAAGGGGCGAGTTTTTTGTACATGCATGCAATGCATAAATAGCCTTTAAAGTCTATACAGTTCCTTTCCCGTTTTCCTCCACATTCAAAATGTTTGCGAGATATTCGATATTCATACAGGAAATCTCGGCGTTTAGATTCGATATTCCTAATATTTTTTATTCATATTTTTTTAAGTTTTACATTTTTTATTGAAAGCAGATGTATTATTAATTTATTTATTTGACTCACAATAGACAATAGAGAAATTTGTAAAATATTCTGTGTTCCAAGAAAAAAAATTATGATTTTTCAGCAGTAATAAAGCAGATTTTTTTTTATTTTCGGAATAATTTTTTTTTATGTGGCAAGTTTAAAAATATAGTTCTTCATTCAAATTTTCTTTTGATTGCTACAATGAGAGGTCTTCTTGTCAAATGCAGAATTAATATTCTAATTTTTTATTTTTAAACATTCTTAAAAATGTTGTAGAAATTGTTGATGTAAGTTGTTGGCTTTTATTCTATAAAATGATAAAAAATTTATATGCAATATTAGTAGTTATAAAACGGAATTTCATTTAAGTAGTAATATCCCTCTACTATAAATAATCTTAGTTCAAAAAATTTTTTGGAAACATAATGTTTAGTTTTGTATTGAACATTCTCCTGACTGGTATTCGGGGAAAAAAGTGCGCTTCTTATTTGAGCTAAAATTTAGAAAAGTAATTTTCGTTTGAAAATTGTTGACATTAGAGAATATGTTTGAAAATAATTTTTTGTGTGAAAATGTTGTCACTCGAGTAAAATATTATTATTATAGAAATGAGACTCAATCTTAGGATCGAATGGGAGAAATTTGGAAATTTTTGGGAAATAATATGGTAATCGGTGGCGTCAATCGGTATTTAAGATATTATGTTTCAATGTTCAAGCTCGTTTTTCTTGACCTCCACGGCAAAGCCTGAAGTTCGGTTATTTCGATTTTCCATCGTTGGCGGGCGGCAGGCCCCAGGCCCATTTCTTGTTCTTCTAACAGGGGAGCCGGAAGGCTTCACTGTGAGACGTGTATATGTACACTGCACGCGACATGGCACTTCTTGGCAAACCGTGTCATATCCCCGCATTGTCAATTTTACCTATTTCCTATTTGACATAGTGATTTTTTTGTTTATGTTAAATAGTTGATTTCTTTTGTATCCCAAATACTATCGAATCCTGAAACTCAAAATAATTCCATGTAGCATTATTTAGCTTGAGTAATTTAGATTTATCAGCAGCATTTTTCAAATTTATTTTCATAAAATATTGGTATAATATCAGTTTCAAGTACCGTTTTCAGAAATAATTGAATTTGTGTCTTACAAACTTCTTGCATTTAAAAAGATAGATTAGACGTCATTCCCTCTATTTATGAATTAAAGTATCGCTTCCTATCTAAATAATTTCCTCACCCAACAGCATGCAAATTTCCCAAGAGCCTCTCTCTAAATTTTCCAAATTGTGTGCTATAGTATGTATGTATTTAATCTTTCACTTTTACGGGTTTGAGGGACTCCGCTCCCTGTACATAGATTTACAATCTTATCCTTAATTTAACTTAACTACTACTTAAACTTTACTCTTTCGCATTACGTAGGATAAACAATAGTAAGAGCAACAAGTGAGCGAGCTTCCAGGCCTTCCGTTTCCTCTTACCATAAAAAAATGCATTTTCCACGATATTGAAAACAATTTTCGTTTTTACTGTGCTTTTTCAGGATCACCCGTTTGGGTCTGTTCTACTCCCTTGCTTTCCCTTACTTCTTCCAATTTCTTCATCCAAATCACTCCCTGCCCATTACCATTCAAGATCCATCTTACACACTTATGCACACTCAACTGTCCCTCTTCCTCTCCTGTACATCTCTCTAATATATGTGCCCATGACTCCATTTCGTATCCACATACTCTGCATAAATTCTTCTCTTCGTCCATTCAATATCTGCATGCTCTCACTCCATCTCCCATTCTGAACCGTACAACCCTACTCCATTTTTCTTCCTTTCTTATTTTTTGCAGATATTCTGGTTCGGTCAACCCTTTGACCATCATATACTATCTATTGTACTTCGAATCTATAATCTTTGTCCATCTCTCTTCTCCTTGTTTAACTAATAGCTTTAACTCTTTGTCCTGCCACTCCATAACCCCTTCTCGAATATTACACACCCTTCTCATTTTTCTTCTTTCTTCCTCCCATTTTGAATTTCCCACATTACCCCTCGCTTCATTGCTTCGAATTTCGCCGAAACATGCTTGTGCAATTCTACTTCCCTCTCCCATTTTTAGCTTCTTTTCAAACCTCCAGGCCTTAGATTTTAAAAACTCCCTCATCTGTTTTTATATCTCCTCGTCATTCAGCTCCTCTTTATCCACTTCCCTCGTTCTTCTACTCTCCTTATCTCTCTTTCGTGTATCTGACCCCTGAAACGCATCCTTGGAAAATTGCCCTCGGGTTGCAGATACAAGGTCCCTGTACCAAGGGTATCTGCTGAACATGGTTACAAAAATAAATAGGCATTTGCGGACAATTTTCCAGGGAGAAAGGCTCCACCAACAATGCCGACCACTCTAGAGCTGGGGGAGCCAATGAGGATGGATTCAATGCGATGGATAGGCGGAATCTCGGAACCTTCGGCTGGACGGAGCGACTGAATCACGACTTGCTTGAGTGCTACGCTGCGAGTGTGGCCCCTGAACGGGGTTACATGGCACGGAAGCATGCTCTGTGGTGCGAGAAATACCTGGAGCTATCGCACTTTTCGCATCAACGTCTGCGAAACCATGCCGAACTACTCAAAGAAAGGGGCTATGTAAGCGGAACGCCTACACTTAGAAAGTCAAGGCTGCTGACCATCAGGCAGCATATTGTTGAGAGAATACGGATACTGTCTGACGCTAAGAGAAGTCTAGAGCGAAGGGAGAGTTGGGTCAGAGAAAATCAATAGTTTCTTTCTGACACATCTCGATTCTTCCAAGATCCTCCAGTTACTGTCGACCACCGGCCCAAACCACAGGAGCTCGAAGTATTTTGGAGAGGAGTCTACGAAGTGCAGCATAGACTAGACGAAGACACAGAAAATATAAATAGCTTCAAGGAGCTGTGTGATGCCCTCATAAAACCTGACGAAGAATGCCCACCCATTACTACGGAGGAGGTAAAAAGTATTATGAGAGATGAAGAACTATTCCCCATCTGGACCAGATTGTATCAAAACCTGCGGGGGGAAGAAATTTCTTTCAAAACCTCAGTATTTGGCTAGTACTTTCACCTCATATTTCAAGATGGAAGAGCCGATTCCGGAGTGGTGGCAGGGCGCACAATACTCCTGCCGAAAACAGACAGTTTAGCTGACCCGAAGAATTACAGGCCAATCACGTGTCTGAACACACTGTATACTATATACACTGTATACACTGTGTACAAAATGATAGGATTGTTCAGGCAATTGAACCTGTGTGGCAAGAAATGTATGAACAACGAGGCTCAAAGAAAGGCGTAGCCGGATGTCGGGAGAACCTGCTCATCGATAGATGTGTCTGCAAAGATGCAGCATTCTATCAGCATGACCTATCGGTGCCCTGGGTTGATTATCGGAAAGCTTTCGATTTGACATCCCATAGACTCATCATCTGTCTTTTGGAAATCTTAAAAGTTCATCCGCAAATAGTTGGGTGCATAGAGAGATTGATGCCGCTTTGGAAAACCAGATTTACTAACTCATCTGGCGAAAATCGTTTGACAACTAACAAGGTCACGTTTCAGAGAGGTGTCTTTCAGGGCGACACCATGAGCCCACTCCTCTTTTGCCTTACATTATTGCCACTATCTC
>NC_046659.1:529534-542137 GCF_010883055.1 Belonocnema kinseyi
CCGTTCCGCGACTGTATATCTCACGCCGTCAAGGGGGTCGCGGAATATTGAGTCTTGAATGTCTTCACAACAGGATTATTCTGGGTACAGCACATAGAGTTGGAAATGAAAGAGACCCTCTCCTTAAAATGGTCAGGAATCACGAAGAAGTGGGCAAAGGAGCATTTCTGTACAAAGCAGCGAAGGAGGCTGCTGAAACACTCGGACTTGACTTCAGTATTAGGGGTGAGTAAAATGCATCAAATATTATCTATCTCGAGTATCCACTTCTGAAAGCCCGGATTAAGAAAGAACAAGAGAAAAACTTTCGTGAACAGCTCCTCGAGAAGCGGATGCACGGTATCTTCCACAGAAATGTGTAGGATCAGTCAATGTCGTGTGAGCTAACGTTTGCTTTCCTTAAATCGCCCGGATTGAAGTCTGGTCCAGAGGGTTTTATTTTTGCATGCCAAGACGGTGTCATTTCCACCTTAACATACCGTCGCCACATTTTGAGTCAAGACATTCCCGTGATAGCTGCAGGGCGTGCCATGCACACCCCGAGCATTTAGCTCACATACTATCTAGTTGTCCAATTCACGCGGGAACGACCTACATTCATTTACGGCTCTTTGAACAATTCAAAACTTCCAAAATATCTAAGTTTCTTTGTAACTGAAACTATAATTTTGTAATATTTGAGTCTAACACTTCGAGGATTTGATTTTACTTCATTATAATCCTCTGGCTTCCTTTTTCTTCTCCACTTCACGTCCTCCTTTTCCTTCTGATTCTCCCCCCCCCCCCTTCTTCTCTATTCTTTTCTCAGTATTCTACATACATTTTAAAAGTTTATTTAACTTGATTTAGAATAAATGAAGATTCAATAGGAGAAATCTGGTGCATCAAATCAAAAATTGTCTGGAAAGTGCTATAACTCGAATGGAAATATCCTATTTTATCAATGTGTAAATAAACTTTCTTTACAATTGTAAACATATTGATGTATACAAACGTTCTTTTGTTCTTTTTATGTAATCTGTCAAATTTTAAACGCGATACCTCAATCCGTTTGGACACAATGAACACCAAAAAAAATGTTCACAATCGGCGACTATTTTGGCCACGTTTTCACCAAACAGCATGCCCTTAACTGGATTTATTCTACTGCATTAAAATGTGGGTTCTGAGAAAATAATTATTTGCAACTTTTATATAAGAGCAGATTTTAATATCATTGATACTTCAATATAAGCATTATTTTTGTTAAATTAGATTTCTTCATTATTTGAGGATGATGATCTATCAAGCTCAGAGCAGAATGCAGAGGCGAGACTGTAGATACTTCTAGTACATAGGAACCAGGCATTACCTACATTTTCTTTAGATATTGGTGTTGTTTGGAAGCCGATGTTCGTAATTCATTTTTACATCTAAATTTATTATTTTCACTACATACTTAAGTTAATTATTATCGAATCCTCCTCCCCCTCCTCATTAACATATTCCTCCCCCTCCTCTTCTATTTACAACTAGAGGTAAAATCAACCTATCTAATGGTGTCGCACTCTATGATAATCTTTGTTAACCCAGGTTCCCGTTTCTAAGTTATAATAGACACGTCTAAATACGTTCAAATTATAACATTTAAATTTTGCAGCATATAAAAATGTAATGCATCATTGAAAATAACCTTAAAATTGTTCACGCAAAACATTCTCTTCAGAAATTGCGCAGTAAAAATGTGATGACGTCGTTAAGAATATTCTGCAGATATGATTACCCATTACAACTGTAGAATATCGGTGAGATAGTTTTTATGGTCTCTGAACTAAATTAGTTAGCTAGAAAGTAATGTATCATCCTCGATTTCTATAAACTATAATAATTTTTGTATTTTTAAAAATTGTCTATATCACTAAACTTTGAATTAAGAGTTCGAGAAAGTTGTCACTTCATCACTGTATCATTTTTTCGCATGTTTGATTCAGAGATTCCATGCATTAAATTTTAATACTGTTGAATTTAATTTTATCATCCATGATACTTTATTTTATGTAAATAAATTCTAAAAAAAAATTTCAAATTACATGTTCTACATCTCAAATAGTTTATTTGACAAACTAGCTATATCAATATAAAATTCGGAAACTGTCACGGTGATCGAATGTTTGTAAAAGGATCTCTTAAATTTCTGTTGATATTTTCCAAGATTCACGCGAACATTTTATATGGATTAATTCATTCGTATACGTCAACAAATGAATTAACCCATATAAAATGTCTCTCTCTCAGGCTTTCTGTCGCTATCTCTCTTTTTCTCGAGCCTACAACCAACAATTAATTTTACTGTAATAATCTATTAAAAATATCTCCCTCTTTGTCACAATGCACTAAAGTAGGCTGGGGCGAAAAACCAACATTGTGCGTCCAGAAAACGCTTGTGTGCGGAAAGTTGTCCCAGTCCAATCCGAAACTCAGCGCACTTTGAAATTTTGAAATCGGATAATATCTTCAGTCTGTTCTTTGAGGGTGAAATCTCGAAATTTGACTAAAAAGAACTAAAATTTAAGGTTTTGCAAAAGTGGGCTTAAAATCGATACAGATGCGTCCCAAGGGTGACTTTACGATGAAAAGTCATCAGAGGGTACTTAGAGGTCCGTAATAAATCGCCAAAGTCACCCCGTGCCAATCCTCATGGAGGGGGAAATGGCTAAAAATTGCGTATTTTCGAGTAAAACGCCTAAATACTTGTGCAGCTCCTCGTTCACTGAGTTCTACTACTTCGAGTGACCCAGAGCCCACCACGTGGAGGTGACTGCACATCGGGCTCCACCCGCACCCAACCGAACCAACTAACCATATGTAGAACGTGCTTATTTAAGTCTCAGACTCATTAATTACACGCACAAATTCTTTCCTAGTGTCAAATAAGTTGACAGTCTTTCGAGAAAGAAGTGTGGCGCGTATCTGTCGGTCCCGAGCCACGGGACCGATGCCTTGTCTGGACACCTCTGTTACCAGTCTGACAATTCTTTCCACCGCTACTGTGTGACAAGGGAAAGATGTAAAGTCCCTGTCTGGTACCAAGCCATCGGCCATAAATATCTTATCGGTAAGCTCATCCTCTGTTATAGGAATTAAAACTGGAGGTACGGTAAGTGAAACATCTGTCTGCTCCCAATCAATCATTTTTGTGTAATCATTATCTCCAAAATTAATTTTTGGCAGAATATTGTATCTAACAGTTGTCTGTTGCTTATGTTTGGCTTCCAGGATTTTAGTGAGTGCGTTTTGCGAACGGTAAGCCTAAGGTCGGTTACCATTCCAAGAAGTATATTTTCTGACATGGCAGAGCAGCCGTTTGTCTCAATGGAAGTGTTTACTACATTTCGGTACTTCAGAGGAAGAAACCTTGACAATTTGATTGCTTGGAAGAGGTGCCGACTCACATCAGCGATAGCCTTATCCCGTCTGATGTGAAGCCACTGAGGTACGTATACTGTGAGTATGTACACACCTAATACTTGCAGTTTGATTTGGGTCTTTTTGTTGATATGCATAATCTCAGAATTCTATTTGCAGTTGTTAGCCAGCGAGCCATGTTGATGAGGCCTACCTTCCGGGAGGCCAGCTCAGGAGAGCACGCTCCGAACCGTATAGCATCTGATATCTCATAAAGATACCTTTGATCTGAGCTGAGATCTGCCTCTTTTTGCATTACGTTCTGCTCTCTTATGTATTCCTTTTGTTTCAGATTCATCTACGCTGGCGATTCACATGAGTCTTTTACCTCTTTGGTCAAGATAAAAGACATGCTCTACGGCTGGAACCTTCTTTTCCTTAGGACAGAAGCACCTAGACAAGTCAACGCACTTGCAAGCGGCTATGTTAAATAATTCAGAGCAGTACTCTTTGAAGGCGGCGATTTTCTCTTTCTTATTACTTTGAGAAGTCGTTTTACTGTTCAATGAATTTTTCAACGTAGTGTACTTTTTATGAAGACATGACCCAGGGAACGCATAATTATTTAAGCGTTTTACTCAAAAATACGCAATTTTGAGCCATTTCCCCCTCCATGAGGATTGGCATGGGGTGACTTCGGCGACTCTGTACGGACCTCTAAGTACCCTCTGATGAGTTTTCATCGTAAAGTCACCCTTGGAAGGCATCGGCATCGATTTTAAGCCCATTTTTGCAAAACCTTAAATTTTAGTGTTTTTTAGTGAAATTTCGAGATATCACTCTCAAAGAACAGACTGAAGTTGTTATCTGATTTCAAAATATTAAAGTGCGCTGAGTATCGGACTGAACTGGGCCACTTTTCCGCACCCAGGCGTTTCCTGGACGCACAATTTTAATTTTTCGTCCCAGCTCACTCTAAAGGGTTCTAAAATTAGCTAACTGGAAACAAATATACCTTCCTGGATTTCTATAAGCTATATTAATTTTTGTATATTTTAATTTCTATTTGACTAAATGGTAATTTAAGTGTTCCAGAAAGTAGGTGCTCATGTTATCACTGTACCATTTTTAATGTTTGTTTCACAGTGGCCTTGCATTAGATTTTAATACTGATAAATTAATTTTGTCATTCATCATGCTTGATTTTCATGTTTCAAGTGAGTAAGTTAAATCTTTTAAACAGTTTACTCCATTATGTGAAAGATGATTTCAACGTTTACTAGTCAACTCTCATATTTATGTAGTTTATTTATTTTATAAATTCTAGCAAGAGCTTTCAAATCATATGTTCTTCATCTCCAATAGTTTATTCAAAATCCTAGCTATAACAATATCAAATTTTAAGTCTGTTAAATTGATCCACTCTATGCATAAACAATGAATTTGTGAACTTCCTGTCGGAAAATATGAAAGGAGAACATTGAAGAAATTTATTATTGAACATATCAAAGAAATTATGTAGGACGGGTGACGAATAGTCGTGGAATGTCTGAATAATCCATTTGTTTATAGAAATAAATCCTTGCAATTGTATGTCCATCAACGTATCCCTAAAAGCATAATAAGTTATGAACTACATAGCTGACGTCATTGACCCTGATGTGTGTCTGGGTCTTATCTCGCTAGAACGCGTGTTGACACAAAGTCTAGGAACGGAAGATAAGTAATAGATAAATAATAGAGGGGTCTTCCCGGAAGAGTATACTGATGCATGGTTGAAACAGTTTCGTAGACTGTATGGCGTTCTATTTAAAGGTGTACTTACGGTTTCTTAAATTTTAGACTAGTGATGACAGAATAATTAACTTCTATGATTCTACTTTAATGACTTTAATTAGAAAATAACAAGTAAGGCTTAAATTAAATTAAAAAAATGGTTTTCTAATTTATTTCTAATATGATACGACGGGGATAAATTAGTGAAACACATAAAGTGTATATAAAATATTAAAAAAATTTTATTAAAAATACTTCAATATTTAAAATAAATATAGAGAAATCTAAAAACGCAAACATAATAAGAGTAAAATGAATAAATATTTATGTACATTTTTATAATTAGTGAGTTAAGTACACAATAGAAAGATAGAAAGAGAGACTAAATTTAGTAATTAAATAATAAATATTATTATATATTAATGTGATATAATATATATTACAGTAAATTTACATTTATGTCCCCCACATAAAAGCGTATACGCTCATGAATGTCCCGCTCTGGAAGGGCCCCCACCACTACCGCGAGTGGTCACGATATTTGTATCCAGCAACGTTGAATGGCCGTCTAAGCGTTGTTTCGATAAGTATCAGTACCCACGCTGTAAGCCACTTTTCTATCTGCGCATGTTATGAAAAGCGCAAGTCTTTTTTAAATCAATAAAGATATAATATAAATAATAATGCTTTTCGGCACATATGCAGTTAAAAAAGTCGCAGTCCGTTAGTATACGATTGATTAACATGACTGATTTTTCATTTTCTTGAAATAGCACAATTAACCAAGTTATCATGCTAGAATAGGTGGAAATATCAACCGCCAGGAAGGTTACATGCTCTTTGGTACATGGCACTGCTACAGCACACGACTTTTTGGAGAATTTTCTAAATAGAAAGGTAGATTGTAAAGGCCTGAATAGTAATATTTTTCAAGTGTAGAATGTATTTCTTCCGTCATGCTCCAATCTTTTTTCAATTGGTGGCAGTTCAGTGTCACGAAATAAAATATTCACAATTTGAGTCAAGTGTATCAGATCGGGTACCCTGACCTAAAATTTCGCACAGTCTATTGTATTTCAGGACACTGAAAGATCGTCAATCGACAAAATAATGGAACATGGCTGATAAAATGCATTCTACACTGAAGAAATATTTCTATTCTGACATTTATGAGTTACTTTTACTTTTAAATATTTTCTCGAAAAATTTGTGTGTATTCCCACGACGAAATATTAAAATACTCAATTCAAACTTCCCGCTCTTCGGACTTATTTTTTTAATTGCTCAACTACTCTCGCGGGAGTGACTGTAGAGCCCCTATAGGGACAGTGGTGGGAGGTAAAGGAACTGCAAAAGAGGAAATAAGTGCATATCGGGACAGGGGAACTAGCTGCGCGGGGACATAAGTGGAAGTTTACTGCATATATTAATATAAATTAATATTTTTCTTAATTCAAATCGATGTTATTGATCCGGTGTTGATGTTTTTTCGTCTGAGATGATGACAGATTGTAGTAGTGTTGTTGAAAGAAATTGACATACTTCAGGCAATTAAGATCTTATGATATTATAGATCCTTTATTAAAATTCTACGTTTTGAGAGTCAAAACGCTCTCATCGTCAGGAAACAATAGTTCTATTTAGGTCAACTTATTATAATGATATAACTATAGTAATGAACCCATCATCCCAAATAAGACATTATCGATTATTAATCTGTAAACAATTTATTTTGATTTAATTACTTATATAAATATATATGTATATTAAAAATTTGTCATGAGGACAACCGCAGGATTTTACCGAAAGCGGGTGCTAATCTGAAAAATTACACCCACTCCCAGCGAAATCGCGCTAAAATTTCAGCCACAACCACGCCTCACGAGCGCGAGATAGGTGGATAGGTGTTTTAGCATATTGTTGACACGCAGGGATGCTTTTCAGGCTAATAATGATTGAAAGCTTGACACATCCAAGAGCGCCGATGATAAGGACGATTAGTTTAACAGAATATTTTGGGTTAATGCCGTAAGAGTGAGAGAGATGGTAATAAAGCACTCTTAGTGCCGCATTGTGCCTTTGGATGTAGGTCGTTCCCGCATGAGTTGGACAACTAGATACTATTTGAGCTAAATGCTCTGGATGTGCATGGCATGCCAAAATGAAACGCTTTGTACCAAACTTCAATCCGGGCGATTTACGAAAGCAAACGTTAGCTCACACGACATTGACTGATCCTCCACATTTCTGTGGAAGATACCGTGCATCCTCTTATCAAGGAGCTGTTCACGAAAGTATTTCTCTTGTGCTTTCTTAATGCGGACTTTCAGGAAGTTAAGTCCAAGTGTTTCAGCAGCCTCTTCCGTTGCTTTGTACAGAAACGCTCCTTTCCCACTTCTTCAAGTTTCCTGAAGACATTCAAGACTCAATATTCCGCGAGCACCTTGACGGCGAGCGATGTACGTTTGCTGAACAGAAAGCATAAGATGCACAGTGATCCCAGATCTGAAACGAGACGTGGTCCAATACTATGACACGTCTATGTCCGTGTGAATATGGTAGGAGACGATATAAATGCCTGGGTTGCGCGCGCAACCTATTTCTCCTCTTCTGAATTTGAAAACTCGAAGGTGCACGATTGCCGGTCGGAACACTTCGGCGGTTCTTTTTATACCTCTATCTGCTTTAAAATAAGATGAAGAGATTGTGATTTGAATATTTCCAGATTTCGATGCTGGGCTGGCGATTCTCATGATTTGAATACTTCGCGCGCCTCTTTAATGCGTGTATTTTGAGGTTACGTTACTTCAAGTATAAAATATAAATTATATAAATATTAATACTATTATATATGTATATATATATATATATATAAAATTAATTATACTATTATAATTATGTTATATTATAATAGTCTTATTTAAATCTTGATCCGCATTTGAAAGAAATTAAAGAAATTGGTGATTTTGGAATTCATCTCGTTTGGATAGAAACTAAATTATTTGATTGAAAAATTAATTATTTTGTTAAAAATGTAACTATTTTGTAAAAAAAGCCCTCTTTTCTATTCAAAATTCAATTACTTTGTTAAAAATTTTATTTCTTTTATTTGAAGGTTCATCTCCTTCGTTGAAAATACATTTTTGAAACTGACTATTAATCTATACCATTTTTGGTTAAAAAATCATGTATTTTGTTAACAATTCGTCTTTCTTTGTAGAAATTAAATTGCTTTATGGAAAATTTATACTTTTTGATTAAAAATTACATTTTCCGGTTCAATTATTAACTGTAAATATTGTTTGGTTGCAAAGTCGTTTTGTTGTAAATGCAACTATATTGATAAAAATTAAAATCATAATTTTTGGGTGGAAAATTCGATTATTAACTTAAAGTTGAACTACTTAGTAAAAAAATTAATTTTTTCTTATTAAAGATTCATAATTAGAGCTGAAAATTCAACTATTTCCCTTTAAATTATGTTAAAAATTCAACTTTTTTGTAGATAATACTCTTTTTGACTATAAAATTTAAAAATTTATTTAAATTAAATTGACCTTTTTTAGTAGAAATTTAATCTTTTTGGTTGAAAATGTATCACTTTTGGTCAAAAACGCAATTGTTTGGTTAAAATATGAACTGTACATCTTCTTGGGTTTAAAAGTCGATTATTTCACTAAGAGTTGAACTACTTTGTAAAAAAAAGACTTTTTTTAACAAGGTTTTATATTTATAGTTGAAAATGTAACTATTTGGTTGAAAGTTTGACCCTTTGATTGAAAACTCATATTTTCCGCTTGGGAAGTTCAACTTTTTGTAGATAATTCGTCACTTTAAAATTAAATAATTTCGTTGAAAATTCATGTATTTTGTTTGAAATTTGTCTTTTTTTGTAGATCATTAATTTTCTTGGTCGAAAATTCATGTTATTGGTTGAAAATTCAACAACTTTGTTGAAAATAAATTTTTTCCGTTGAAAATTATTTATCTTTATCTGAACATGTAACTATTATAGGATTGATTAAAAATTAATCGTATATATTGGGTAAGTTTGAAAATCGTTTTTTTTATAGAACATTAATCTTCTTGGTAAAAAATTCACCTTTTCCCTTGAAAATTTAACAATTTTGTTGAAAATTCGTTTTTTTCCTTATTCAATTCAATTTTTTATCACAGCTTTTATCTGGAAATTGAACTATTCGATTTTTGGTTGAACTGTATCCTGTAAATTGTATTAGTTAAAACACCAATTATTTGTTAGAAAATTAATTTATTTGTTTTCGATTATGACTTGAAATATTATTTCAGTCTAAATTTTTTTATTTTTAACCCATTCAATTTGAAAATTTTTAATTAAAAAAAGAATTTTTCGTTAATTATCAGCAATATTTGACCGTTCATTTAAAATAATCCAATATGAACAACTGTTAGAAACTATACAAATTTGGACAGAATGGTTCGAAATAGAAAGCCTTGAATTGTTAAATTTGTAATGATCTGAATATAAAGTTTAAATGCCACAATTTAAATTAAAAAAGAGATTCAGAATTAATTGAAAACTTGAAATTATTTCAAATGATTTGAAACACGATTTATACTTTGGCAGATTTAAAAAAAAGCTTTTTCAGAATTGTGCAGTATTTAAAAAGAATAACAAAAATTGTTATGATTGCTAAGAACATTGAAAATGATTTTTTATTTTGACAAATAAATTTTAAGTGAGTACTTGGAAACATTTTAAAAATTAAAAAAAAAAGAATCCGGAAGATTTTAAGGAAATTTTTTTATTTTGCAGTTTTTTTAATTTTAGGAAAAAATCTAATTAAGAAAATATATAAATTTTCAACCAAAAAGTTTACTTTTTAACAAATTAAATGAATTTTCTATCAAATAATTCGTGTTTTAATTTAATACAATGTACAGGATAAAGTTTCAACCAAAAATTGAATAGTTCAATTTCCAGATAATAACGATTAATTTTTAATCAATCCTAGAATAGTTACATATTCAGATTAAAAAAAAATAATTTTTAATCAAAAAAATAATTTTTAATCAAAAAAATAAATTTTCAATAAAGTTATACAACCATGTTGAAAATAACAGTATTCTTTTTACAAAGTACTCTTAGTGAAATAATCTACTTTTAAGCCCAGGAAGATGTACAGTTCATATTTCAACCAAACAATTGCATTTTTGACCAAAAATGATACATTTTCAACCAAAAAGAATAAATTTATGCCAAACACGGTCAATCCAACAAAATATATGAACTTTCAACAAAATTATTCAATTTTAAAGTCAAAAAGAGTATCATCTACAAAAAAGCTGAATTTTTAACCAATTAAAATTTTGGTTGAAAAATCATATATTTGAGTTGCAAATTCAGCTTTTTTGTAGATGATACTATTTTTGACTATAAAATTAAATAATTTTGTTGAAAGTTCATATATTTTGTTGGAAATTGACCTTGTTAGGTAGAAATTTAATCCTTTTGGTTGAAATTAATCATTTTTGGTCAAAAATGCAATTGTTTGGTTGAAATATAAACTGTACATCTTCTTGGGCTTAAAAGTCGATTATTTCACTAAGAGTTGAATTACTTAGAAAAAAATACTGTTTTCCCACCAGGTTTTATAATTATGATTAAAAAATTTACTTTTTGTAGATAATTCGTTTTATTGACTTTAAAATTAAATAATTTCGTTGAAAATTCATATATTTTGTTTGAAATTTGTCTTTTTTTGTATATCATTAATTTTCTTGGTCGAACATTCATGTTATTGGTTGAGAATTTAACAACTGTATTGAAAATTTATTTTTTGATTAAAAATTATTTTTTTTATCTGAAAATGTAACTATTGTAGGATTGATTAAAAATTAATCGTTTTTATCTGGAAATTGAACTATTCAATGTTTGGTTGAAACTTTATCCTGTACATTGTATTAGTTAAAACCGCAATTATTTGATAGAAAATTAATTTAATTTGTTAAAAAGTAAACTTTTTGGTTGAAAATTAATATATTTTGTTAATTAGATTTTTTCCTAAAATTAAAAAAACTGCAAAATAAAAAAATGTCCTTAAAATCTTTCGGATTCTTTTTTTTTAATTTTTAAAATGTTTTAAAATACTCACTTAAAATTTATTTGTCAAAATAAAAAATCATTTTCAATGTTCTTAGCAATCACAAAAATTTTTGTTATTCTTTTTAAATACTGTACAATTTTAAAAAAGCTTTTTTTTAAGGAATGAACAAGGAAAAAAACGAATTTTCAACAAAATTGTTAAATTTTCAAGGGAAAAGGTGAATTTTCGAACAAGAAAATTAATGATCCACAAAAAATACAAGTTTTAAACAAAATACATGAATTTTCAACGAAATTATTTAATTTTAAAGTCAAAAAGACGAATTATCTACAAAAAGTTGAATTTCTTAAATGAAAAATATGAGTTTTCAATCAAAGGGTTAAACTTTCAACCAAATAGTTGTATGTATTTAATCTCTCCCTTTTACGGGTTTGAGGGCCACCGCTCCCTGTACATATATTTAAAATTCCATCCTTAGTCTAACTTAACTACTACTTATATTCTACTCTTTCGCATTACGTAGGATAAACAATAATAACAGTAGTGATATTAATTCCTAAAATGAGCGAGCTTCCAGGGCTTCCGTTTCCTCTTACCATAAAAAAATGCATTTACCACGATACTGAAAACAATTTTCGTTTTTTACTGTCCCTTTTTAGGATCACCCGTTTGGCTCTGCCCTACTCCCTTGCTTTCCCTTACTTCATCCAATTTCTTCATCCACATCACTCCCTGTCCACAACCATCCAAGATCCATCCTACACACTCATCCACACTCAACTGTCCCTCTTCCTCTCCTGTACATCTCTCTAATACATGTGCTCATGACTCCATTTCGTATCCACATACTCTGCATAAATTCTCCTCTTCATTCATCCAATATCTGCATGCTCTCACTCCTTCCCCCATTCTGAACCGTACAACCCTACTGTATTTTTCTTCCTTTTTTATTTCTTGCAGATATTCTGGTTCCGTCAATACTTTGACCATCATATACCATCTATTGTACCTCCAATCTATAATCTTTGTCCATCTCTCTTCTCCTTGTTTAACCAATAGCTCTAACTCTATGTCCTGCCACTCCATAACCCCTTCTCGAATATTACATACCCTACCCATTTTTCTCCTTTCTACCTCCCATTTTGAATTTCCCACATTACCTCTCGCTTCATTGTTCCGAATTTCACCGAAACATGCTTGTGCAATTTTACTGCCCTCTCCCCTTTTTAGCTTCTCTTCAAACCTCCATGCTCTACTAATTTGTCTAGTAACCATATTTTCTCTTCCTAACTCTTCTTTTAACATATATCCTGGGCAACTCCAGCTAACCCCCATTACCCACCTCAGGAATCGCTCA
>NC_046659.1:542237-543378 GCF_010883055.1 Belonocnema kinseyi
TCCACTTTTTGTCCGTTCATTTTCCAAACGTAATTTATTTTGCTCTTTCTATTTCTGAAACACATCACCTTTGTCTTATCTACGTTCACCGTCAGCTCTTTTCTTCCCACATACTCTTCGAAGATTCGCATCATTAGGTTCATCCCCTTCTCATCATCTGCGAATAGAACTACATCGTCCGCGTATGCTAGAGAGTATAGTTTGCTATTACCCAAAGCCGTTCTTCCTTTCCCTTTCTCCTTTAGCTTCTCCTCTAAGTCTGCCAATAGGATACCCTTTTTACTTTCCTATTTTCACCCCAATCCTGGTTTCAGTAAAAATTTCCTTTATCCTCTCCACTAACTTTTCCTCTACACCCCTTTCTTTCATTGCCTGCCATAGTACTTTTCTATTCACTGAGTCAAACGCTGCTCTGAAATCTACGAACAAAGCGACTAGTCTCCCTTGCTTTCTCCCAAAATTTATGTTAACTAAATAGTTAAGTACGTAGATGTTGTCTATAGTTCCCATTCCTTTTCTAAAGCCTATCTGATTATGTGGGATACTTTCTTTTTCTTCTACCTGACTCTCCAACCTATTTCTTAAGATTTCTGCACATATATTTTATAGCCGACTGATATGAGAATGATCCCTCTGTATTCCTCTACCTTCTTTCCTTCCCCTTTTTTGACAAGCGGTACCACCAGTCCCGTCGTCCACTCTTCCGGCCAACCTTCCCCTTTCCATACCTTGTTGCAGATCTTCCACATCCCATCCCTAATCCCATCTCCTCCAAACTTCATCGCTTCGTTCTCCATCCCATCTTCTCCCGTCGCCTTGTTTCTTTTTAACCTATTTATTGCTTCATCCAATTCTTTTCTTGTTATCTAGTTCCCTTCCTCCATTTCTACTCGGACTATCCTACACTTTTCCCTTTTGATTTTATTTTGCTCTCCCCCTATTAGACCCTTAAAATAATCCGTCCACTCCTCCATTTCTATTTCTTCGTTAACGCCCTTCCATTCCCCTCTATACCTATTTATCACATCCCACACCCTAACTTCTTTGATGGCTTTTTCTACCTCTGCTTTATATTCTTCCTTTCCCCTCTGTCTTTTTATTTTCAGCATCTTCTCATGTTCTTTTTTCCTCCTGTTATACT
>NC_046659.1:543478-555930 GCF_010883055.1 Belonocnema kinseyi
ATGTCAGATCTTCTTCAATTCTTTCCCTTCTTCCTCTCAATAATTTTTTTCTCTCCATAATTTTCTTTTTCTCCTCCTCACTCCCCACTTTTACTAGAAACAGTCCTTCTTTTCCTTCTTTTGACCCTCCTATTCTCTTGACTCATTCTACCCGTACCTGCACTCTAATATCTCGAAAAAGATTTGTTATTTCCACTTCTCCTGTTTCACTCTCCACTTTTAATCTCTTGACTACTATGTTATTTTTCTCTTTGCCCTTTCTTCCCCTTCTAATCTTCTTTCGATCTCACTGAGTCTTTTCTTCAATCTTTTATTCTCACTTCGGACGTTTTTTTCATTCCCTTGAACTATTTCCTTATTTTCTGTTTTTTCCCCCATATGCTCATTCCTAATTACTAGACTGGATACCCGCTCTTCCAACTGCTTTATTTCTCTAGATCTCTGTTCGTCAACCTCTCTCTGTCTATTCTCAATGCTCTCTAGCTTACCCCAAACCTTGTCTTTCTCCTCCTTCCAACGTTTATCCCATTCTTCTCATTTTTCTTTGACCTTTTTCACTTCCCCCCTTATATCGGTTCCCTGCCTATTCATATCCCTATTCATTTTTTCCAATCTCTTTCTTGTTTCTTTCAACCAAATAGTTAAATGTTCAACCATAATTATAAAACCTTGTTAAAAAAAGGTATTTTTTTACAAAGTAGTTCAATTCTTAGTGAAATAATCGACTTTTAAACCCAAGAGGATGTACAGTTCATATTTTAACCAAACAATTGCATTTTTGACAAAAAATGATACATTTTCAACCAAAAACATAAGATTTCTACTGAAAAATGTGAATTTAGTTTTAATAAAATTTTTTAATTTTAAAGTCAAAAAGAGTATTATCTACAAGAAAAGCTGAATTTTTAACCTAATTTAAAGGAAAATAGTTGAATTTTCAACTATAATTATTAATCATTAATAAGAAAAAATTAATTTTTTTACTAAGTAGTTCAACTTCAAGTGAATAATAGAATTTTCCACCCAAAAAATTATGATTTTAATTTTTAACAATATAGTTGCATTTACAACAAAACGACTTTGCAACCAAACAATATTTACAGTTAATAATTTAACCGAAAAATGTAATTTTTAATCAAAAAGTATAAATTTTCCATAAAGCAATTTAATTTCTACAAAGACAGATGAATTGTTAACAAAATACATGATTTTTTAACCAAAAATGGTATAGATTAATTGCCAATTTCAGAAATGTATTTTCAATGAAAGAGATTAACAAAGTAGTTGAATTTTTAATAGAAAAGAGGACTTTTTTACAAAATAGTCACATTTTAACAAAATAATTAATTTTTCAATCAAATAATTGAGTTTTTATCCATGGAATCACTCAAAATGAATAGAGTTCTAGCGGGACCGCAAGCATGTCTGTTGCAGATTCTTTGATCCTCGCAGACAGTTCGGAAGACCAAATTTGCCGGATGGGACGTTTGTATCTGCTTCGGAGAGTATCCTTTATAGATTTCACATTCTGAATGCGGCTCTGTGGCACGCCCAGGTGTATATAAGTCTCTCTAGCGCAAAGATGTCGTATAGCGTTTTTATGAACGAGCTCTGGATCTTCAGGGATGCCATTAAGTTTTCCTCGCTTCAAATAAAGCTTGACGCATTTGTCTAACCCAAATTCCATTACAATTTTCTTGGTATATCGTTCGACAATCTCGAGAGCTAGATGTATTTGCTCTTCCTTTTGAGCATATATCTTAAGATCGTCGATATAAAATACATGAGTGACCTTGTACTTTTGATCTGCAGGTTTGTCACAAAAGTACCCGTCGAAATGGAGAAGTGCTAGAGTTAGTTGCAATAATGTAAGGCAAAAGAGGTGTGAAAGGTGACTCTGAAAGGTGACCTTGTTATTTGTCATACGATTTTTTCCAGATAAGATAGTAAATATGGTTTTTCAAAGCGGCATCAATCTCTCTATGCACCTAACGATTTGGGGATGAACATTTAAGCTTCCCAAAAGTCTAGATGATAAGTCTATGGAATGTCGAATCGAAATCTTTCCGATAATCAATCCAGGCCATCGATAGGTCACGCTGGTAGAGTGCTGCATCTTTGCAGACACATCTATCGATGAGCAGGTTCTCCCGACATCCGGCTACGCCTTTCTTTCAGCCTCGTTGTTCATACATTTTTTGCCACACAGGTTCAATTGCCGGAACAATCCTATCATTTAGGAGAGCTGTGAATATCTCATAAAGCGTGTTGAGACAAGTTATTGGCCTGTAGTTCTTCGGGTCAGCTAAATTGCCTATTTTCGGCAGGAGTATTGTGCGCCCTTCCACCAACCACCCTGGAATCGGCTCTTCCGACTTCAAATATGAGGTGAAAATACGGGCCAAATGCTGATTGGTTGAAGAAAACTTCTTCCATCAGAAGGTTTTGATACAATCTGGTCCCGGTGCGGAATAGTTCTTCATCCCTCTCAATACTTTTTTCACCTCCTCGGTAGTGATGGGTGGGCATTCTTTATCAGGTGTTATGAGGGCAACACATACCTCCTTGAAGCTATTTATATTTTCGGAGTCTTCGTCCAGTCTATGCTGAACTTCGTAGAATTCTCTCCAAAATACTTCGACCTCCTCTGCCTATTTATTTTTGTAACCATATTCAGCAGAAACCCTTGGTACAGGGACCCTCTATCCGCAACCCGAGGACGCGTTCGGTGGCTTTGTCATAGGCCCTTCGGTTTGATTCTAAAGGAATCAAAACCGAACCGAGTGAGGTACCTAGAACGGTGACTCTGGGATACCGGGCGACCTCTCAGAGTACGCAGCCTTATTCTTGCATGAGGGGCTCTACAAGGGTGGCTCAACTCTTTTCCCTAGCTTTTCGTGGAAACAACAATGACGACACCAAACATAGTTGTAGTTAGTGCGGTTCAAAACAAGAAAACGCGCAGGGCTCCCGAAAATGGGTCGGCCAACAATGCTGACAGCATCCAGTAGAGAAAGAGCTATACTTTATGACCCGGAGAAACATATACGCTAAGTTTTCTCTCAAGCCTAAAGATCAGGCTGAAATGGATTATGAGCTTCGCGGACATTTTTCGGAAGAATCTGACCTCTGGGATATCAATTATAGTGTGTATTATGCAGCGAGAGCTTTGGCGGATGCGAACCGTAAAACAAAACTAACGGTTGATCATAAGACCTAAAGACGAATGCATCAACTTGCTATAAGGATAGGCTGGGCAAGACAGTACTCGTTCCGCATTCAGTGTGAGATTGACTGCATCACATCTGGCCGGAATTTTACCGCCAAGGTTCGAAAGTTCGCGCGCGAACTCCGGACCCGTTACCATACACTTAAGAAGTAAAAGCTGCTGACCATCAGGCTGCATATTGTTTAGAAAATACACATACTGTCTGACGCTAAGAGTAGTCTAGAGCGGAGGAAAAGGTGAGTCAGAAAAAATAGACAGTTTCTCTCTGACCCATCTCGACTCTTCCAAGACCCTCCAGTTACTGTCGAACATCCACCCAAACCAGAGGAGGTAGAAGTAATTTGGAGAAAAGTCTACGAAGTGCAGCATAGACTGTACGAAGACTCAGAAAATATAAATAGTTTCAAGGAGCTGTGTGATGCCCTCATAACACTTGATCCAGGATGCCCAACCAAATTGGCCCGTATTTTCACCTGATATTTAAATTCGGAAGAGTCGATTCCGGAGTGGTTGGTGGAAGGGCGCACAATACTCCTGCAAAAAATAGGCAACTTAGCTGACCCGAAAAATTACAGGCCAATTACTTGTCTAACACACTGAATAAGATATTCACAGGTATCCTAAATGATAGGATTCTTCGGGCAATTGAACATCTGTGGCAAGAAATGTATGAACAACGAGGCTCAATGAAAGGCGTAGCCGGATGTCGGGAGAACCTGCTCCTCGATAGACGTGTCTACAAATATGCAGCATTCTACCAGCGTGGTCTATCGTTGGCCTGGGTTGATTATCGGGAAGCTTTCGATTCGACCGCTCATAGACTTATCATCTGTCTTTTGGAAAGCTTAAAAGTTTATCTGCAAATCGACGGGTACTTGTGCGGCAAACACGCAGATCGAAAGTACAAGGTCACTCATGTATTTTACATAGACGATCTTAATATCTATGCTAAAAACAAAGAGCAACCACATCTAGCTCTAGGGATTTTCGAACGATATACCAGGGTACTCAACATAGAAAAAATTCAATTTTGAGCGGATTCTAACTTCTTTATCAATATATTTGACTTATTTACGTGAAATAGGTTGAGTAATGATAGAATGCAACAAATTTAAGATGATGAAAACCTTTATTGTTCACATTCTTGACATCTGTGTTTACACATCCGCACCACCGAAAAAGACGATTTGCGCTGACCTCCTTTTAAGTGAGCTACAGTATGTATATTTTTTTTTTAAATTCCTCTGCCACTTACTTCTGATGTTGATTTATTGGAACAAATAAAGAAAAAAATTGGTATCGCATACATATTTATAAAATTAAAAAAAGAGAGATGGGTACACGGGTACCCTGGGTAGGTGGACAACGTGGACGACTTAGGGAAATCGAGTGAATTGTCGAGAATGGGAAGTGCCGCACATACTGGAACTTTATATTCTCGACAATTGTTTCTGTTGCAAACTCGACGCCAGACCTGGTTCTTCTTAGCTGAAGAATGAGAGGTATAGAGACCTTATAAGGGAGTTGCAACGACTGTACCCGGAATATTCTGTTAAACTAATTGTCCTTATTATCAGCGCTCTTGGATGTGTCAAGCTTTCACTTGTTAATAGCCTGAAGAGCATCCCTGCGTGTCAACAATATGCTAAAACACTTTCCGGACAAATGAAGATGGCGGTAGTCTTTTGATCACTCCGTGTTCAGGGTAAAAGTTGATGTCCCATCTTCATAATTTGCAGAAACTTTATACATTTTCCAAAATCCATTTTTAGCTTTAAATGGAATCAGCGCCCACTTATAGAAAAACTGTGTAGATTTCCAGTTATTTGAGGTTATGTAAGTCCTGTTATCACCTCATGACACTTATAGAATAACTGCGTCGATTTCAAGTTATTTAAAGATTATGTAATTCTTGTTATTAACTGATGAAACTTATAGAAAACCATACACAGATTTAAAGTTATTTGAGATTATGTGAGTCTTGTTATTAACTGATGGCAAACTGATGGTAAAGGGATGTTTACCAGTGCAGTGATAAAAAAAGAGAGTGCACCGCTTCTATGGTGCTGATATTAGTGAAATGTGGCAATACTGTTGATAAGAATTCGAGGAATCATGATGAAATCATCAGAATTGAATTTTGTTTACCAGGAATTGTTTAAAATTATATAAAATTTGACGCCTATGTCGGCAAATATCAAGAGAGAATATTTAATGAATTTACTTCACATACATAAGTATCCCAGAAATCGACGATGACGTCATCAGAATGCAATTTTGTTCACCGAGAATGATTATTATATCACGAGAGTGGTTGCAGATCTTGGATATTTGCAATAACACGATTGGGATAAAACATTTGATACATATTATTTTGGGGTGAAAAACTACTATTCCGGGGATAGCAGGCATGAAATAGCATAATATTGAAACATCATATATCATATCATCTCCTATTTAATATTTTTCGCGCTGAAAAGTTTCATTCCCATGATTTTTATGTATTAATTTCCAATATCGATAGTATGGATCGGATACTTCAAAACTGTGATTCGTTAGTCAGCACAAGGAGCGAAACCAATCTTACAGCCTTCTGCGCTCTAGTCGCAAGTTTTCTATTCATACGGAAAAGAGTTGTCCAGAACTCGCCCTACCTATCTACTTGCATACTTGTGTAGGGTTGAGGAAGTTTCGGAAACACTAGGGGAGCGGCGGGTGATGTGGCGCACATGTTATAAAAAGCACCTTTAAAAGTTAAATATGTCGAAAATGTTTGTGACCACCTTTTTCTGAATTTGAAGGTTCTATGCACGGATATTTATAGTATCAAAAAGAACAAGTAATTTATCCTTATGACTCTTTTTGACAAAAAGAAAATTCCCAGACTTCTAGCATTTTCAAAATTTTTTTAATTAACCAAAAATCAAAATTTCTAGCCAAAAAACGCAAGATATGCAAAAAGTCCGGAAAAGAAAAACATTTCTTTTTCAAAGCCCTACAAGATTATCATAACAAAATTTCTGGATTCTCTTAAAAAATCGATAATTCAAATTTTAATTGCACAAAAATTAATAAAAAATCGAAAATTCCATTTTGTGGTCAAACTATGTAGGTCACGAAAAAGAATGAATTAACAAAGATTGTTTACAAATGTCTGTCAAACATCGAGTGCGCAGCGCGAGTGTCACGATGATAATGTGTACCTCAAAGCCGACAGAGATTTGAGAAACTTAATCTTCGACTATACTTAATTAGGTAGGTAATTTAAAACATGAAGACACGTAAAAATACTGCCATCTAAAAGAGATGTTTTTGAGGAAGTTTAGTTCAAGCATTCAAAATTCAAAGAACAGATATCCAAGCGCGAAGTCCGAGGTGTAATTATGTCCGAGTGCGAGATTAAACCGACGCGCGCCCTAGGCGCACTCAAACTTGCGATTGTCTGAAGTATGTCAATTTATTTCAAAAACACAACTACAATATAAATTAATAAAGTATTTGTTCTAAACTAATGTGAAAAAGAATAATAATTATAGTAATAAATATTATGGTTTCGCTCGTAAGTTTGAGCGCTTAGGGCGCGCGTCGGTTAAATCTCGCGCTCGGACATAATTACACCTGGCGCTTCGCGCTTGGATATTTGTTCTTTGAATTTTGAATGATTGAACTAAACTTTCTCAAAAACATCTCTTTTAGATGGCAGTATTTTTATGTGTCTTCATATTTTAAATTACCTACTTAATTGAGTATAGTCGAAGATTAAGTTTCTTAAAGCTCTGTCGGCTTTGAGGTACCGATTATCATCGTGACACTCGCGCTACGCACTCGATGTTTGACAGACATTTGTTAACAGGTTTCGCTCCATCTTTTTTTCGTAACTTTCGTCGTTTTTCCACGCATTTTTATTTTATTTTTTTATTTTCAGTGTTATTTTTCACGAATAAAACAAAAATTGCGCGTCCTATCAAAAAGTTATTCTTAAGGAAATTGTACTTTTTTGCGGAATAACAATATTTGTTCATTCATTTTTTTTCGTGACCTGCATAGTTTGACCACAAAATGGAATTTTCGATTTTTTATTAATTTTTGTGCAATCAAAATTTGAATGATCGATTTTTTAAGAGAATCCAGAAATTTTGTTATGATAATCTTGTAGGGCTTTGAAAAAGAAATGTTTTTATTTTCCGGACTTTTCGCATATCTTGCGTTTTTTAGCTTGAAATTTTGATTTTTGGTTAATTAAAAAAATTTTGAAAATGCTAGAGGTCTGGGAATTTTCTTTTTGTCGAAAAATGCCATAAGATTAAATTACTTGTTCTTTTTGATACTATAAATATCCGTGCATAGAATTTTCGAATTCAGAAAAAAGTGGTCACAAACATTTTCAAAATGCGCTAACTTCTTGAATTTTTATTAAAATAATATGTATTTAATGTTTTATCCCAATGGTGAGTCATTGAAAATTTCTAAGATCTGCAACCACCATCAATGACTCATGGCTGCTTTTGCTGTGCGCCGACACTATAAGTCAAAGATGAAATTAGATTCTAGGTTTTAAGGACTTTAATATGGAAAAAACAATGACACACAAGTTACATATAATTCTAAGAATTGTTTTCTTTTAAAGTGGTATTATGTTAAATGTATTACTGATAAAATAAGGCATTATATCGTGCTTTTTAGGCAGGTACGAACACGTTTCTCGGTAAACAAAATTCCATTCTGATGACGTTATCGTCGATTCCTGTGAACTAAATTAATTAAACTTGCTTCTTTGATATTTGCCGACAGGGGCGTCATATTTCAGATATTTCAGATATGCCTGATCTCACCATCAGACATTACTTTTTAAATTTGAGAAATTTAGTAAAGAACTATTCGGTTCATGAAAGAACAAATAGACAGAAACGAGCATCAGGGCTAAGATTCAGGTTAGAAGGTCCTCAAAATTTCTTCTTGGCTTTGAAAAGAAAGTAAAGTTACATTATGATTGTGTTTAATATATTGTCGTGGAAAATAATATTTTGCTATGTAAAAACAATTCCATAATTTATTTATGTTAACACTTAAAACACTTAAAGTTATTTAGTATGAAAAACTCAATTATTAACGAATTTTACTCAATCATCTGCTACGTTTGATTTAGAACATATATTCGTAACTTTTTTTCATCCAATCATAAATTATAATTTGTTTATAAGAATATAAGAAATATACTGACAAATCGAGATCCATTTTACTATTATATGTACAAGTGTACACAAAATCTTGACTAGATGCTCCAAACTTGGGACTGAAATTCGTCTGCTTTTTATTTGTATTTCTGAAATCACAGGCTCAGCAGCCAAGAGCTACATAATTTTATAGGTATGACAAAATAATGGTTAGCAATATATGCACTTAAAACAATTAAAGGACTATATTATTATTTACAATTTTAATGATAATCATCATAATAATCGCTTAATATGAGTATAGATACATATCTGTTGGATTTACTCTTTTTATTTTCCCCTTGATTTACAAAATAAGTTTTATTATTTAACTTTAAAATTAATTTCCTGTTTAAAAGTGATTTGAGTATACTCATAGAAGTTAATTATTCCTTTCATTAGTAGTCTAGAATTTAAAAAGGCATGAGTGAAGATTTAAAATATTGCGTCATATAGGGGAGCGGCGGGTAATGTGGCGCACCCTTATTTACAGAAATTGATGAATTTTTAGCGAGAGGTATTTACTGTACTGCATTTTTTTATTTTTACTGTTTTGTATAGTGAAAAAATTTGACGCTTTGTAGAATCGATTCTTTAGAATTTTCTGATCGTCATAGTGTTTCAATTAAAAGCTAATTGATTCTTGCGCAAAAACATTTTTTTATACACGATACACGTGCGACTAATATCGCGCATCCAAAATTTGAAACCGTCTGGTAACTTGACGCCCTGGTAACTTGGTGCTACAAGATCCCTGAAAGCACTCTCTAACTCTAAATGAGTATGAGAAATAAGAAAATTAGTCCACCTAGATGCCACCAAATTAAGTGACAAGTTTTATGGTCTGACTTGTATCAAGCTTCGTTAAGTAGCATTTTCCCGCACTAAAAAACATGATATATGACGTTCAATGTGCGCTCAATTTATAAGTAATTATTTAAACCCATCATGTACCCAACATTAATTTCATTGAACTCACTAAAGAACTTTTACTTGCTTTTCCGAAATTGCACTAAGAGAGCGCCACATTAACCAACCAGGAAGGATAACTTTGCGCAAGCACATTTTTTGTGAAACTTGATAATTAACTGCTTTAACAACGTACGAATAGAAAACTTGCGGCTAGAGCGCAGAAGGCTGTAAGATTGGTTTCGCTCCTTGTGCTGACTAATGAATCACAGTTTTCAAGTATCCGATCCATACTATCGATATTGGAAATCAATATATAAAAATCATGGGAATGAAACTTTTCAGCGCGAAAAATATTTAATACGAGATGATATGATATATGATGTTTCAATATTATGCTATTTAATGCCTGCTATTCCCGGAATTGCAGTTTTTCACTCCAAAATAATATGTATCAAATGTTTTATCCCAATTGTGCATCATTGCAAATATCCAAGATCTGCAATCACTCTCGTGATATAATAATCATTCTCGGTGAACAAAATTGCATTCTGATGACGTCATCGTCGATTTCTGGGATCCTTATATATGTGAAGTAAATTAATTAAACGTTCTCTCTTGATATTTGCCGACAGGGGCGTCAAATTTTATATAATTTTAAACAATTCTCGGTAAACAAAATTCAATTCTGATAACGTCATCATGATTCCTGGAATTCTTATCAACAGTATTGCCATATTTCACTAATATCGGTAACATAGAAGCGGTGCACTCTCTATTTTTATCACCGTACTGGTAAACATCCGTTTACCATCAGTTTGCCATCAGTTAATAACAAGACTCACATAACCTGAAATAACTTTGAATTTGTGTAGTGTTTCTATAAGTGTCATCAGTTAATAACAAGATTTACATAATCTTTATACAACTTGAAATCGACGCAGTTATTCTATAAGTGTCATCAGTTGATAACAGGATTTACACAACCTCAAATAACTGGAAATCTACACAGTTTTTCTATAAGTGGGCGCTGATTCCATTTAAAGTTAAAAATTGATTTTGAAAAATGTAAAAAAGTTCTAGAATTTATGAAGATGGGATATCAACTTTTACTCGAGAACTAACCCCCATTATTTGATGAAATTAGATTGTGGATGAAGGCGGGAACTAAAAACATCCAGATAGTAAACAAAATATTGCGGAAGGACATTCCGCTATACGTGGGCCAAAAACATGCGATTATGGCGTTAATTGGTGATTTGAAGAATGTAAGCAGAAAATTCAAGAAGTTGCTCAAGACAGGAACTGGTATGAGTGAAGCTTTCTAAAAACTGAGTCAGAGGGTGAGTTGGGATGATGTAGCAAGTGCGCTTCGAACACGACTAAGAACAGGACTTATAACAAATTTAATTCATAAAGCTTTAAAAACATTTTTGGGTGATTGTAAACGCATGTTTATTCCGCGAATGCAGAAGGCAATTAATAGTATAGGTAATATCAAAGCTTGCGTTGAATTCACAGGTTGAGGTTAAAATTGAAGATTTAAAAATATCAGATTCAGGGTGGAGATTAATAGAAATTATCAGCTTAACGGTTAACATAAATAGATACACCTCTTTTCAAGCTGAATCTTCAACTTTCCCTAAATTACCTGATTTTATACAAAGAAAAAAAGCTGTAGTTAATATCCAAAATAAAGATTCGTATTGTTTTCTCTGGTCAGTAATGGCAGTTCTTCTTCCTGCTGAAACTCATTCTGATCGAACTACTTCTTATCCTAAGCTTGATGGTTCAGAACTCAAATGTAATGACATCAAGTTTCCAATTACACTTGAGGATATTCCGAAATTTCAGAAAATGAACGGTTTAAGTATAAATGTATACGGATTAAAGTCTGCTAAATACAGTAAGAAAGAGGGAATTGTTCTAGTTTTTTTAAGCTAGGGAAAATCTAAAAAACCTACTATTCACCTTCTTATGATTGGAAGTACTAACTTTGATTCAGATTTAAAAGTGTATTATTTCGTTTTAATCAGAAATCTATTTAGACTAGTGAAATCCTAAATAACAAAAGATAATTGCTCCAATTTCGTTTGTGACAGGTGTAAGTAAGATTAGTGACGTTGATATATGAGTCTAGCAGTGAGAGAGATAGAGAGAGAGAGAGGCCTAGGACTAGTGTTTAACATTTGATGTAGCAGATATAGTCTATAATCTACATATTGCTGTTAATAAAATATATATGATTGGAAATAGTAACAAAAGAAGTATATATATAATTACAAATTTGTCATAAGGACAACCGCAGGATTTCTCCGCGAGCGGGTGCTAATCTGAAAAATTGCACCCGCTTCCAGCGAAATCGCGGTAAAATTTCAGCCATAACCACGTCTCACAACCGTGAGATAGGTGGTAACAGTCTGTAAAGGAATCAATTGGACGATCCAGCGAAAGCCTCGTGCACCCTAAGAACACGGAGTGACTCAAGGACAACCGCCTTCTGCATTTTTCCCGCAAGTGTTCTAGCATATTGTTGACACGCAGGGATGCTTTTCAAGCTATTAGCAAGTGAAAGCTTGGCACCTCCAAGAGCGCCGATAATATGGACGATCAGTTTAACAGAATATTTCGGGTGCAATCGTTGAAACTCCCTTATAAGGTCTCGATAACTCCCTTTCTTTTCATTCTCCTTGGCTATGATGTTTTTATCAGCTGGTGCCGAAAATTTGATAACGAACATGGTTCGCTTCTCGAAATCAAGAAGAACCATGTCAGGCCTCGAGTGAGCAACAGAAACAATTGTCGAGAATATAAAGTTCCAGTATATGCGGCACTTCCCATTCTCGACAATTGACACAATTTCCCTAGGAGCATTTGGAAGAGCGTTATTAAGGTGAATGCCGTAGGAGTGTCAGAGATGGTAATAAAGTACTCTTAGAGCCGCATTGTGCCTTTGAATGTAGGTCGTTCCCACGTGTGTTGGACAACTAGATAGTATATGAGCTAAATGCTCGGGGTGTGCATGGCACGCCCTGCAGCTATCATCGGCAATGTCTTGGCTCAAAATGTGGCGACGGTATGTTAAGGTGGAAATGACACCG
>NC_046659.1:556030-565247 GCF_010883055.1 Belonocnema kinseyi
GAGCAGGTTCTCCCGACATCCGGCTACGCCTTTCTTTGAGCCTCGTTGTTCATACATTTCCTGTCACACAGGTTCAATTGCCCGAACAATCCTATCATTTAGAAGAAAGCTTCTTCCACCAGAAGGTTTTGATACAATCTGGTCCGTTTGAAGTAGTTGGAAGTAGAGGATAGTCATACAGTTCCCAAGTTCAAAAACTTATTGGAATAGGTGGATCTTTTTAAATATATTTAGTAACTGAAATTTTCGTGAATCTGACAATGTAACAATAGGCAATAACCACTCTATTTTATGAATTTCAATTTTATACTGCGGATTTAGAAATACATAATTTTTCATTAGACTAGTGAGACCAACATTTTTATTTCTATCAATTTCTATCAATTTCTATTGCATTAATTTCATATCTTGCTTCGTCAAACAAGTGACAGATGGCATTATAAACTGAAATTGTATTTATCACTGGTGCTCCATCAGTTCTTACGATTCTTCTATGTACGTGTAGTGAGTTTTGATCGACAGGAGACAATGATCTGATGTTCTTGCTCCATGGTACTAAAGTATTTTAGCTTAATCCAACGTTTTTATTGAAAACAGTACTCATTATCGTAAAGACTTGATGTGCAGTCTGAGTGTTATAATTTCTCCAAGAAAGTAAGCCAAATGTCCGCCTTGATCAACCATACGAAGTTGTATATGATCTATTGTCTTGATGGCAATCGCCAAGTAAATAATGTGCGATGATACTTCTACCATCTTATATCCTGGCGGTACAAGGGGAAAAAATTCATGAATTGTGTGCACTTTTTAACAATTCATGTACGCTCCTGTCGTTCTGTTACATTCAGCTCTTAGAGCATTTATTTTAATTATGGATACTGATTGGTCAGATTCATGATGTTTATTAGGTTCCCATATTCTTGATGTATATCCCAATAAACTTGCAATTAAGCTTGATTTATCCAAATTTATATCTCGATTGCAATATATTTCATTTCGTAATATATTATTATTAGGCTTAATATGGATTTCAATACCATTGTTTATTAAAACAGTCTGTAGATAGCGTTGTATATCACATATTTCATAACTTCCTGTAGGTATTTCAATTATTTCTTTACCCACGTAGAATTTAGTTTTGACCAATGTTTACATTGGGTATTGAGTTGAAGATTAGAAATTCAATAATACCAAGAGCGTAATTTTTGTATGGAGACATCTCAATTGGAGAAAAATATTGATTTTCTAGGATCGAAGAAGTGCCTGATAATGTTAACGTCAATGAATCATCCATGATGACGGCTAGTCTTTGACTGGCTTGAAATGATTAGTTTCTACATTTACATAGATTATACATACTTTCAGATTTAAATTGATTGCATAAAAATTTAACGCATAAATGTCCACACATAAATGTATCATAATTTTGATGACTTCCATGATTATATTTTCGGCTATCAACACCTAGATACTTAAAGAGATCCGAAGGTGATCTCAACTTACCCAAACTATCAAAATAAATTATTTTACTGTTAAACTTTTATACCCAACCCAATGAGTTCCTGAATTGTTTTTATCATCAAGGTTAACAATAGCACTTTCACATTTACGTGGCCCAAAGTTTGATAATCCATTACGTACAAAAACACCCCTAAAATGTTGAATTTTTGATCATTTTGCGAGTTTAAGTAAATCTCTATCGGTTAACGCTCGGTGTGGTAGGGTCACTTTGAGTTTTTTGATTGAACTTAAGTCCTCCTCCATGATTATATGTTTTTGTATGAAGTCCTAATCCTCCTTAATGCGGTTTCAAATAAAGACATTGTCCCACAGCAACGGCTTTCATTGCTTCATTATGACGTTTTCTTTCTTCAAGCTTTCGTTTTGCATCATTTGAATCATTAACAACTTTAGCTATTCCCGCAGCTCCACCCACCAGCTAGCGCACCAGTAGCACTTAGACCGGCAAAGATGGGTATAAGAAAGGGTTGAAAGCCACCCAATTTCTTTGTAACTGGTCAAATTCGAGGTTTCTCTACATTTCTTTTTCCACCAGTTTTTTTACAGCCGAACGTGCACCTCTGAGAGCGGTTTTAATAACAGTTTGAGCACCATTACTTGGTCTCATTGCTTTTTCAGCTGCCGTACCTATTTTTTTGAGAGTGGCGGTACACCTTCAGTTTTTGGGACCCATACCCAATTTTGATTTAATTTGTATTGTATTAATTATTCTCCAAGCAGCTGCCTTTTCACTCAAGCCTAAGTCCTGAGCAAAGACACGTTTCCAAGCTTCTTCTGCTAGTACACTATCAGTCGAGTTTCTAGCCTCTATATTTTCTTTATTTTGTGCGTAGGCTATATCGTGCTTCTTACAAGCAGCGTCAAAAGGGTTGATTCGAGGATCACCTCGGGCAATTCGTTTTGCCAATTTCGTGCCTGGTCCATAGTTCTGATATCTAGGAATATGTCACTCAATAGGAAGATTTTTAATAATTTTATTCAACAGACCTTTGCCACGTCTTACATCTTTCGAGGATCGCTTACGATTGACTGTAGGTTGTCACTGTGAACGATCATATCTGTTTAAGAGATACGTTCAGACTAAAGACTGAACAAGCCTGAAATTAATAGTTTTTCAATCAGTCATATTCAACATGCAGTTTGTAGCACACTCTATAAAGCTACCTATCGATAATTTCGATTCGCTTGTACAACATGAGAAAAAAGAAAAACTGCATGGACATTTGCTACCAAACAGTGTACGAGCAATATTTTGTGGACCCTCCAACTGTGGAACGATAAATGCTTTGTTGGCTCTATTAATATACCCAAATTTATTGAGATTTGAAAATGCTTATATTTACTCTAAATCTTTAAATGAACCAAAATACAAATTCTTAGGAAAAGCTCTAAACTTAGTAGCTGGTGTTGAGTATTATCCTTTCAATGAGCATGCTGATGTTGTAATACCAAATGAAGCTAATTCCAATTCAGTGTTCGTATTTGATAATGTAGCCTGTGAAGATGAAGATAATATAAAAGCATTTTTTTTAATGGGTAGGCACCAGGACGTTGACTGTTTCAATTTGAGTGAGAAATATTTGACCGTCCGCGAAGAAAGGGACCTTACGCGCCAAAGCTGAATTTTACAGTACGCGCGATCGTAGCCGAGTCCGCAAGCAGGCATTTGAGTCATGGAAAGGCGTCAACGAAAAGCACCACCACCACTTACCACTACATCTTTAGGCGCGAGCCAGTGGAGCTCACGGACACAGCGCATAACAGCTGTAGTGGTAAATAGTGGGGCTGGATTTCGTAAGCCTCACGTTCGGTCTCCGACTACGTTTATCATGCCTATGTGTGCAGCTTAATACCAAAAAAAGTAATCAACTTAAAAAATTTCTGATTTTTGCAAATAAAAGAGCAACTTAACAACTATCGATTGGTGTAAAAACATAAAAATCGATTTTTGGCACGTAAGGTCCCTTTCTTCGCGGACGGTCACATATGCTCATATTCCGAAACGTTTTATACGTGATAATGTTAATTTACTTGAATTTAAAAAAAATGAAATGAAGCCGAAGCATATATGCGATTATCATGTGAATAGTCACATGCCTTATTCACAATTTAAAAAGGTGTGTTTAGCTTGTTGGTATGATGATAAGAATGGATTTGTTGTAATTGATAAGGATAGAAATTTGAATCAAGGTAGGTATTGAAAAGGTTTTGACTGTTTTTCACTCTGGAAAATCAATAAATATGTATGTCATGACTACATAGAGACGGTTACACATTGAACACTACGGTATTAACATGTGTACACGTGAGGCGGGCTTTCATAAGCAAAAACATATTTTGCATGAAATTGCTAAAGCTAGTGAAGCGATTTGACGAAAGCATAGATTACTTAAGTTGCATGAAGGTTTCGACGACTCTCACTGAGTTCTGGTAATTTCTCAATCACTTCTTCACACACATTCTGATTATAAAAAGTAATAATTTCAATAAACAGACTTTCAAATAGCATGAGATTAATAAATATAAGTTTTTTCATTGCCTTAGGCTTAAAATTGTATATTTTTTTCGTATATAAGATTTTACACTTTTACAGATAGTGATTGCACTTTACGCCAGACTCTTTCGGCAATGGTTTCAATGATGACCTCTTTTGTACGTTGAAACGGCATAACAATCTGTTCCAGGAGATACTGGTCGATATCGAAATTTCCATAGTCGATGCATTGTTGCTTCTCTTGGTCATCAAAGAAGAGTATCATGAGGTTGAAGTAATTTTAAAATAATTTCCACTCTTAAAGATTTAAGGTTATACTTGCACGAGGATGGCTGGCCTACAGTTTCACTGCTGAAGCAAGCTTTCCATCTTTTTTAAATTCAGCAATGACAATAATAATAATGTATGATGAATATCTCACTGACGGTTTTCACAGACTGAGCGATAATTGAAAAACTGTACACACTTATACATTTTTCTCAACAAATTTAATGGAGTTGAAGCTTCCTCTCAAATACATCATTTTAAGATGCTGATGTTTACAGGCTTTCTTCATTTGCATAAACAGATTTTTATCCTCTTCTCACAGTTTGGCAATCCTTTCAGGTAGAAAAACGGAGAACTTGTTTTCTATGATTACAAGCGTTCTCGTTCAATATTTTGTTTCAGCTTCCTTCATTTCCATTATTTCGTATCCCTTGTTAACTTCTGTATCTGTCAGCTTCTTTTTTGGAAGAAAATCTTCACTGCGAGCGGTTTTGTTTAATTTTAGGAAATCTATTCTTTTTCTTCTTCACTGCTTGATATCTTCAACATTCACACTTTTAAATTTCCATGTTAGAGTTTATAAATGGGTTCGCACTTAAATGACTTTTTTTAGCTCTTGATTGTTCTTTAGGAATACGTTTAAACGACTTTTTAGCTCTTGTTGTTTTTTTTCTTCACAATCTGGCTTCTGACAACAAAATGAAGAAAGAAAAGAACTGGCCTTCTCTTATAGACGATTAACCCCTCCACCAAATTTCTGTAGACTTTTGCGTAGTATTTCACCATATGATAAAATAATGAACATGAGAGTGAAAAAAAAATACGTCTTTAAACGTTTACTCGATTTAGTTCACATAGATAAGGATTCCAGAAATCATGATGCCGTCATCAGAATGAAATTTTGTTTACCGAGAATTGTTTAACATTATATGAAATATGACGCTCCTGTCGGTAAATATCAAAGGAGAACGTTTAATTAATTTAGTTCACAAAGATCAGGATTTCAGGAATCGACGATGACATCAGCAGAATGGAATTTTGTTTACCGAAAAACGTGTTCGAACCTTCCTAAAAAAGCATGATATAATGCCATATTTTATTAGTAATATATGTAACATGATACCATTTTAAAAGAAAACAATTCTCAGAATTCTATGTAACTTGCGTCTCATTGTGTTTTCCACTATTAAATTCCTTAACACCTACAACCTAGTTTCATCTCTGACTTATAGTGTCGGCGTACAACAAAGGCAGCCATCAGTCATTGATGGTGGTTGCAGATCTTGGAAATTTTCGATGACGCACCATTGGGATAAAACATTTAATATATTATTTTTGGGAGAAAAACTTCATTTACGGGAACAGCAGGTATAAAATAGCCTAATATTACAACATCATGTATCAAATCATCTCCTATTTCATATTGTTGGGGCTAAAAAGTTCCATTCCTATGATTTTTATGTATTGATTTCCAATATCGATAGTATGGATCGGATACTTCAAAACTGTGATTCGTTATTCAGCACAAGGGGCGAAACCAATCTTACAACCTTCTGTGTTCGAGCCGCAAGTTTCCTATTCGTATGGAAAAAGTTGTTCAGAACTCTCCCTACCTATCTACTTGCATGCTTGTGTAAGGTTGAGGAAGTTTCGGAAACACTATATGACGTAATATTTTCGATCTGTACTTCTGCCTTTTTAAATTGTAGACTGCTGGTGAAAGGAATAATTAACTTCTATGGTTATACTTAAATCCCTTTTGATTAGGAACTTAATTTTAAAGTTAAATAATCAAACTTATTTTCCAACTTATTAGCATTAAAATTATAAATAATAATAAAGTCCTTCAATCGATTCTAGTGCATATATTGCTGAATATATATTTTGTTCATACCTACAAAATTATGTAGCTATTGATCGCTGAGCCTATGATTTTAAAAATACAAATAAAAAGCATACGAATTTCAGTCTCAAGATTTGAGCATCTAGTCAAGATTTTGTGTAAACTTGAACATTTAACAGTAAAATCGATTTCGATTAATCAGTATATTTCTTATATCTAAATAAACAAATAATACTTTACAATTGGATGAAAAACAGTTAAGAATATATGTTCCATATCAAACGTAGAAGATGATTGAGTAAAATTCTTTAATACTTGAATTTTTTAATACTAAATAACTTTAAGTATTTCAAGTTTTAACATAAATACATTATGAAATTATTTTTACAAAGAAAAATATTATTTTCCATGACAATATATTGAATACAATTATCATGTAACATTACTTTCTCTTCAAAGCCAAGAAGCAATTTTTACGACCTTTTAACATGAATGTGAACCCTAATGCTCGTTTCTCTCTATTTGGTCTTTCATGAACTGAATAACTCTTTACTAAATTTCTAAAATTCAAAAACTAATGTCTTCTGGTAAGATCAGGCTAGACTCGAAACCCAACACTAATTTGTATTCAATATTGTATTTAATGAAACTTTGCAGTGGTCTGCAAGTCGCTGGTGGTATATGTCTTGATTCTCCCAATCCGTTGGTTTCTTATGGACGTAAAACTGAAAGGACATAGTCACATAGTGATTTTATAATTATAGGTAATCATTTTTTAGTTCTTTAATTAAATTACACTATGTTTTAAATTAGTAATATTACTTGGATTAAAGAACCTTTTTATGTACCTATGTTTATTTTCACTGCGAAATCATACAAGTTAATTTAAAAACTTTCAAGGACGCAAAATCTGAAAAACAATACGAGTAACTAGAGATAAACTTAAACACATTAAAAAATCATTACAACTTATGGTCAAAGTTTAAAAATTGTCAAGGGGTGTTTAGACAACTTTCATTTCGCTTAGTTTAACTTAATATTGAATAAAAATAAATTTTATATATTTGCGTTTGGTTATTAACACAAATATATTATTACCAAAGATAAAATTTTAAAGCAGTTTTCAGCAGCAATATGGAAATTCTAAAATATAATGAAAATTAAAATTCCTGGTAATACGTTTCGTTTTCGTAAAGAAAATGAAAATATCTCCTGGTTGAAGAAAAAAACAGAAAATTTACAATTTTCGTTCCCTTATGATGTTATGTTTTGCCCAAACATAGTCACTATTTCCAGTTTACACCAAGGATTTCAATATTTTATCAAGTAACGCAATGAAAGTTTTTAATTATTGTTTCGATATTTGAAACAAGGTGAAATTTTCTTCTTGATTCGATGCATTTTCAGAAATAATACTATTAGAATAAAATAGAGGACTGACAATTGTTACACTTAAAATCCGCCTGCAATTTAGCAGTTCATAATCCTGATCACGTCTAGAGAATTCGTTAAATCTTAGGATAGGAAGTTCAAGAATTTTTTACTCTGTAAAGTTCTTTATCATACCGTTTTATTTTTATAAACTAGGCTCACAGCTCATTATATTTTTTTGCTTCAAGAACAAATAGAACACTTCTTCTAACACTTGAATTTAAAACAAAATATGTAAGCAAAATAATAATAATCCAGGGGTGACTGTCATCACCTCTAACACTCGCGGCCGTTTTTTAAGATAAAAGCGGTAAAAGACGAATTCCAAACTACACCATGCTCGTAAATTCGTACCTACCGCATTAGTGGATAAGGGGGGGGGGAGATTCTGAGCCACTTTTACAAGAGGGATACTGAGCCAGGGGTTTGAGTCGCTTTTACAAAAAGGATACCAAGCCACTTTTGCAAGAGGGATACTGAACCAGGTATAAGATCATCATGCATATATAGACTCCATCTGGGTGTTCTAAGCCACGATACCTGCTTTGCCAACATCTAGAAGCTTCTAAACTGTAGTGGTTCAAATCAATTTCATGTGTGTTTTTTCTAGAATGTTTTGCGAGGTATCTTAACGATTGTAGAACAGGAATACTATTTGAATCATTTCAAACTGCAAAACATAGTTGATACCTAATATGCTAAACACAATTCTGTAAACACTCTTGAAACGTAACGTAGAAGATAAATAAGAGTTTTCATGCTCGTTGTTTTTTCAGTTCCACCCGAGAAATATTTTTTCTTTGATTATCATTTCCGCACACATTTTAATTTTGAAATTTAAAAATCAGCTGTGGATCAGATTATATCAATGAAATGTATATTGTATGTGAATTCTTTCTTTGATGATACATTCTATACTGAGGACGTTACAATAATATTTTCTTTAGACCTGAAAGATGAAGGTAGGCATGGCATTCTGTTTTAGTTATAAACCTAAAGTATTGTTTCTTAACAGATAATACATTTTAATAAAAAATTCCCGTCCTTAATTTAATGCGCAAAAGAAGCGGATGTACGGTTATATTTGATATGTTTAAGTATGTCATTCTGTTTTCTTTATAAACTTGATCTATGGCTTCCTTATGGATAATACATTTAATTAAAAACTTTCTGTCTTTTATTTCAATTCGCAAATAATGCACGTGTACAAGGGACAATTTGATCAATTTCATTTATTGCTTCCTTATACTAAAAAAAAGTTACGTTCAAAAATGCCTTTCTTGATTTATTTAGTGCGTAAATAAGTTGCGGAAAGAATTATTTTGAGGTCTAGAATCTTATGAAAACTTGTAAAAAGAAGAGGAAGATCAAATTAAAATTTTAAAATATCCACAGTCGGTCGAATGGTATGAGTAAAAAAGGTATCGAAAGAAATGAGGCTAATGAAATTTTGATTTCTGAGTCAGCACACAAACTTTTATGATCATTCTGCGTAGCAATTACTTTAATAACTAGTGCAATATGCTCAACGGAGCTAGCTCTCGATGTGGTACATGTAATGAGATATACAGTCTGTCAAGTTAAAGCGTGGGTGGCTTTACTCGCAGTCGGTAAGGTGTATCGACATGATTTTGGTGTCAAAATATTAAGAAGAGCTCCCT
>NC_046659.1:565347-573283 GCF_010883055.1 Belonocnema kinseyi
TGAAAGAGGGAGCTCTTCTTAATATTTTGACACCAAAATCATGTCGATACACCTTACCGACTGCGAGTAAAGCCACCCACGCTTTAACTTGACAGACTAGAAACAATTTCGAGGCTCGACAGCGATAAGTCAACATGAATTTTATTAAAGACCTCTCACGGACGTTCTTCAACTCAAATTGATAATGAGACTGCCTTGCCCGAATCTTATCGCTTCTTATGTCATACAACAACACTTGATATGATTTAACATGCATTTTTATTCAGGATATATTCTCTTTCTTTCGGCACTAATTCATAATGCATGATGCACTGATCATTTAAAAAAAGAAACCTGGTAAAAAAAGTATTCCTAAAGTCAATCGTTTATTTTTCATCTAGATTTGATTTTTATTGATTAGCAATTTGGATGATATCCTTAGAAGTAGCAAGCTTTTCAAGCTTTTCATTTTATGAAGAGGAGAGGGACTAAGTAGAACACCAAAACCCATCAATGTAAATGAAGAATATATTAAAGATTTTGAAATGCTTATCGCTTCCCGAGGATCGTCGGAGCGTCCCTGGATCCACAGGTGGGGGCCAGAGCATGCGGGACGGTGGCGACTATGAGCTGCGAGATGTTCAGGCAGATCTCACTGATCAAATAACTGACCAGCAAGAACATCTGCGACAAACGGTAAGCAGTGGAACATCAACTATGCCTGTTGATGATGCTTTCGCTAGCGCTAGCTGTTTGCAGCCTACCACCTCGACAGAAATACCGTGGGAGAGCATCAATTGGGATACCACAATGAAAGAGGAATTGATGCGTCTCTATTACGAAAGTGCGAAGTTTGAAACAAAAATGTAAACGTATACAATTTAAGAACAAAATTTGCTGCAATCATCCTAATATACAAAAAGTCGCACTAAGAGATCTTATCGCTAAGGTGAAGGCCATCAGGACTAATCTACATGTTACAGAAGACCGAGCAATGGAGATTAAACACCAGGTTGATTTGGCGTAGAAAAACTACGGCATGAACATCAGTTTGAGAAAGATGCGTCAAACGGTCAAGCAAGAGCAATTGATGTTCTTCCTTAACCTATTGATGATCCAACACCGCCACATCCTCCAGAGGTGGATAAGCTTATACAACCAGAGGCAGAAGAAGAGGTTCAGGAACCAAAAGAGAGACGAAAATGGACGTAGCATATGAACAAACATGTTATGCGCCTTTATTTTTTGGCAGAGAAATGTCGGCAAAGTGCGAGGAGAGAACATCATATAATCCTCTTACTTAAATACCCAGAGCTAGCCACAAAAATAAATTAGCAGAATCTGGCAGATCAAAAACGCTCAATATCAGTGAACAGACTGCTATCGGCTGTTGAAATAGCTGCTATACAAATGGAAGTGTGACGGCAGCTTCCTATTGATGAGCTCGCCTTGGAAAATGTGGAGAACGAAGACCTGATTGATACTGAAGGCATAGGTGCTAGGGGTAATGAACATCATGCATAGGATCCATTAAGACCACATCCGGATATTACTAACAATGATGTGGATAGGGAAATCTCAGAAAGACGACAGCACCTGGAAAGGAATTTTGGTCAGGCTTTACTAGAGTTCAGATACGTAGAACCAACACTAAGACATTCTCTGCCTAAAATGAACATCACAAATGATCTGCGTGCACTAATGGCACATCTCAACAGCAAGGTTTTACCTACGTATTTAAACTAGGCCTGCAAATGCAGTTTTTGTCCCAGCAAGGGACCGAGATCCACCATGAAAGATCAGGTTGGATATGGATGTCAGAAAGAAAGGTGCAAATTGGGTCGATTAACTCAATATAAACAAGGAAATAGAACCAGAAAGCTGATGAACCATGTTACTAAAATCAACCACCCTCGGCACATGAAGAAATTAACACCAGCAATATTGGATGAAATTTTAGACTCTCAACGACAGAGACTTGATGTTCTTACTGCCAGACTGCGTCGGTACAAGAAAAGTAATGCACGAAGGCAACAAAATCAAAACTTTCAGAAAGATGACAGAAGGTTCTATCGTGAACTAAGAGTAAAGCCAAAACCACAAAGGCACCAAAGTCCATCAATTGAAAGATATGACTAACTACTGGTCGGGTGTTTGAGGGAAAAATGAACCGATGCAATTTGGACACTGCGTGGTTCAAACTGGAGGAAGCAAGGGCAAGCAATAGCCCAGAAATGCATCTGACAAACATCACAGCTTTGGATGTTTCAGCGATCTTGAAAAGCGCAAGTAATTGGAAAGCTCCAGGTCTGGACATGGTGCGAAACTTCTGGTACAAGTACCTGACGAGTGTGCATCTTGCGTTGCCACGGTGTTTTCAGAAGATCATTGAACACCCAGATCTGTTTCCAGGTCTTATGCTCCAAGATACTACGCATATGATACCAAAAAAAACTGACGCTCAAAATGCATCTGAATTTCGACCGATAGCCTCTCTTCCAACAATTTATAAATGTCTTACAGCTATCATTGCAGATAAGGTATATTCTCATTGTGACGAGAATGACATTCTTACAGAAGAACAAAAAGGATGTTGCAAAAACTCACGAGGTTGTAAAGATCTAGTCACTATAGACGCTCTTGCCATTACTCAAGCTCGTAATCATCATAGAAACTTACGCATGTCATACATTCACTACAAGCAAGCGTTTGCTTCCGTGCCACATGACTATTTGCTTGAAGTCTGAAACCTTTACAAAATCTGCTTACGCATTATTGACTTTCTAAACCATGCGATGAGGCTCTGGGGTACAACAATCAAGTATTTTGATCATGGACAACCAAGGATAACTAGATCAATACGCTTCACGACGGGTATATTTCAAGGAGACTCCTTCAGCGAACTATGATTCTGTTTAGCGAAAACCCATTGAGCAAAACACTAAACAGCATGTATCATGGGTTCAGAATTCATGATAATGAGGATGGTCATCAAGTGACCCATCTTCTTTATATGGATGACCTGAAGCTGTACGCAATGGCAAATCATATAGATATCTGGGTATTTTTAAATATAAGGATATTTAACATGGGATAGTTATGACAAGCCTAACGACTGCCTTCACTACGTGACTCAGGTTAATTATGAAGAGTTTTCTCATCTCGGCAAACAAAATCAGGGCGATTAACACATATGCCATCGCTGTATTCACGTACTCCTTCAGGCTCATCAAATGGTCTAACACCGACCTTGAAAAGTCAAACAGAATTGTTTGCGCTTTACAGGACCATTTGTCAAGCGGATTTTGAATACACGCCCTTTAATTTGTTCTCAGATGGGGCCTCGAACATCAGGGCAGAAACCATAGAGGAATTAGAAATACAATGGAGGCAGAAAGCCATCCGTGGCGAGCACCCCAACACGTTAGATAAAAATGAAGTGGATAGTGAGGCAACTCATATTTGGCTAAGAAAGGGTGTCCTGTATCCAGAGACGGAAGGATTTATCATTGCAATACAGGACAAGGTTGTCAGCACCAGGAATTATCGCAAACGCATGTTAAGTGAAGACGTGGTTGACTGGTTCCGATTATGTGGAGATACCAACGAATCCATCGAGCACATTATTGATGGCTGTGGCGTAATGGCTTAGAGAGAATATACGCACAGACATAATGATGTAGCGGGCATTAGATATCAACAACTTGGCCTAAACCTAGGACTTTTAAAAGAATGGATGCCTTTCTATAGATAGATTCCAATGCCCGTTTTAGAATGCGAAGATTACATCTTATATTGGAATGTTACTATCCAAACGGATCATTACATACCGGCCAATCGACCTGACATTGTGAAGCGAGAAAAAAAGGTGGAAGGGTCTACATCATCGACGTTGCTTGTCCCCTTAACCTAAATTTGCAGTTAACCTATAAAACCAAGATCCACAAGTATAGTAAGTTAAGGCATAAAGTAAAGACCATATGGAAGAATGTGAATCCTGCATCTATTCATCCCATTGTGATTTCGGCTACAGCCAATGTGCACACAAGGTGAACTGAATATCTGGAACATTTAGGAGTCAGTAGGGTATTGGCAGCAGCTCAGAAGACGTTTTGATTAAACACCTGTCGTATTGTTAGAAACTTTCTTGAGCATCAGGAAGCGAGCGATTAAAAACCCGTGGAGTGGTAGATGGTAGATCTAAGAAAGTATCCACAGGTGGCTGTGGTAACCTCCAACGCTCGTGACCGCTCGTAATTGTATACCTACAACATCATCGCAGGTGGCTTAAAAACAACGATCCTTTTTCGTTCCTTTGGGCAGTGACGGCAGCCCTCTTTCCAACTGATGATCGCCCGAATCGGAAGGGATCTTATCCACCTTTCGATGGTGGATTAAATTATAATAGAACAAATTTTATATTACACTCACACGGCTTCCGTTTCCGGTACCAATCGCGAAAGAACTCTTTTTGTCAAGTGGTATATTTTTGGCTTTGGTGGAGGAAATAAGGGTGAGTGGATGCAGAAAAGGCAGCAAGTGCGGAGATCGAGTGTAAAGGAAGAAGGGTGAGTGAAGGCAAAACTGGCGCCAGAGGGCAACAGTTACTGGAAGATCGCACAGAGCAGAAAACCGTAGTGGTTGCAACAGCTGACGTTGATGAAAGCATTGAAAGTGGGGGGATGGGTGACGTTGATCGCAGTGATAGCAGCGGTGATGAAAGTGCCGAAAAGTCGACCCGGGCGGGGAGGGTAGCAGATTCAGGTACCGGCAAGCAACGGGGAAGGCCCTCAAATTTACAGCGCCTTAACAAGCTAGGCAACGCGGGATCGAACAGAAGTCTGGACGAATGGCAAAAAAGGCAAGCGCGACTAGCAGTGAAGGGGAGGAAAAAAGGAAAAGAGTGGATGGAGAAGATGAGGTAGAAAGGGACCAGGAATACAAGAGAGTTAGAATTAAAAGGAAAACACCAGAGAGAGAGGGAGGGGGGGGGGGTAAGAGGATGTTTGAAAAATTGGAAGCTCTCATTAAAGGCATTAGAGAGGAAACAAGAAAGTGACTGGATAAAATGAATAGGAATATGAATAGGCAGGGAACCGATGTAAGGGGGAGAGTGAAAAAGGTCAGAGAAAATGGGACGAATGGTATAAATGTTGGAAGGAGGAGAAAGACAAGGTTTGGGGTAAGCTAGAGAGCATTGAGAATAGACAGAGAGAGGTTGACGAACAGAGATCTAGAGAAATAAAACAGTTGGAAGAGCGGGTATCAAGTCTAGAAATTAGGAATGAGTATATGGGGGAAAAAACAGAAAATGAGGAAATAGTTCAAGGAAATGAAAAGAAGGTCCGAAGTGAGAATGAAAGATTGAAGAAAAGACTCAGTGAGATCGAAAGAAGATTAGAAGATGAAGAAAGGGAAAAATAACATAGCAGTAAAGAGATACAAAGTGGAGAGTGAAACAGGAGAAGTGGAAATAACAAATCTTTTTCGAGATATTAGAGTGCAGGTAAGGGTAGAAGGAGTCAAGAGAATAGAAGGGACAAAGGAAGAAAAAGAAGGACTGTTTTTAGTAAAAGTGGGGAGTGAGGAAGAAAAAAAGAAAATCATGAAGAGAAAAAAATTATTGAGAGGACGAAGGGAAATAATTGAAGAAGATCTGACATGGAGGGAGAGGAAAAGGAGATGGCAAATAGAGCAGAAGGCTTAAGTAGAGAGAAAAGAGGGCCATGTAATATGGATAGGGAGAGACAGGTTATGGATAAATGGGGAGGAATGGTGCTGGGATGAAGAAGTAGAAGAATTAAGGAAAAAAGGAAAAAGTCTTGAGAAAGGTAGGCGGAAGGGAGACGAAAAAGAGTCTAGAAATAAATCAGCGGGGTTTCCGAACGGCAAAGGGGAAACAAAGTAAAGAGGAAAGAAGAGGGAGGGGAAGAGAGAAACGCGAAAATAGCTTTCTGGAATGTGTCAGGTTTGAAGAAAAAGACAAAGGATTCTGGGAGGAGTTAGAAAAGTGGGATGTGATTATGGTGAGTGAAACTTGGGCAGATGAGAAGGACTGGAAGGGAATAAAAAAGATGTTACCGAAGGGATGTGTGTGGACAATGCAAGAAGCAAGAAAGGAATACGTTAAAGGGAGAGGGATGGGCGGCATGGTGAACAAGACAAAGGATTCTGGGAGGAGTTAGAAAAGTGGGATGTGATTATGATGAGTGAAACTTGGGCAGATGAGTAGGACTGGAAGGGAATAAAAAAGATGTTACCAAAAGGTTATGTGTGGACAATGCAAGAAGCAAGAAAGGAACACGTTAAAGGGAGAGGCATGGGCGGCATGGTGTCAGGAGTGGAAAAAGAATTAGCAGTAAAAGGGAGAAAGATGGGAACATGGAGGAAAAGGATGGAACAATGATAAGAAAAATTATAATTGGAAAAGCAGAAATAGCAGTGGTCTGTGTATACAGAAGAAGAGGGGAAGAGGCATTTATAAGGAACTCAAAACATAGAGAGACGGACAGGGAGGGGAGGAATTTACTAGACATGATAGGAGAAACAGGATGGTTTATATGCAATGGCAATATGAAAGGAGATGAGGAAGGGGAGATCACATTCATAGGAAAGGGAGCAACAGTGATAGACTACATCTTGGCTGAAGAAAGAATGCGGCATATGATAGGGAGTATGAAGGTAGGGAATGAAATAGAGTCCGAGAACTTCCCGGTCATTGTTACACAAAGAAGAGGCGTCAGTAAGCACGGCAGAGGGAGAAAGGAAAAAGGGTGCGAACGAAACACAAAAATGGGAATTTGGGGGGTAGATAAATTAAACGAGTTTAAACCAAAGACGGAAAAGGAGAAGGTTAGGTATGAAACAAAGCAGGGAAAGGATCGTTAGTTGGAAGGTTGAAGGGGTTCATTGAAAAGGTAAAGGATGAGCTGGATACTAATGAAGAAAGAGTAGGGGGAAAGAAAGGTTGGTGGGACGAGGAATGCTGGGAGAGTAAAGAGAGAATAAAAGAGTGTGTGAGCAAATGGAGAAGGGGGGAAATGGAGAAGGGGGAGTATAACAGGAGGAAAAAAGAACATGAGAAGATGCTGGAAATAAAAAGACAGAGGGGAAGGAAGAATATAAAGCAGAGGTAGAAAAAGCCATCAAAGAAGGTAGGGTGTGGGATGTGATAAATAGGGATAGAGGGGAAAGGAAGGGCGTTAACGAAGAAATAGAAATGGAGGAATACGGATTATTTTAAGGCTCTATTAGGGGGATGGGATGTGGAAGATCTGCAACAAGGTATGGAAAGAAGAAGGTTGGCCGGAAGATTGGACGCTGGAAGTGGTGGTACCGCTTGTCAAGAAAGGGGAAGGAAAGAAGGTAAAGGAATACAGAGGGATCACTCTCATGTCAGTTGGCTATAAAATATATGCAGAAATCTTAAGAAGTAGGTTGGAGAGTCAGGTAGAACAAAAAGAAAGTATCCCACATAATCAGACGGGATTTAGAAAAGGAATGGGAACTATAGACAACATCTACGTAATTAACTATTTAGTTAACAGAAATTTGGGGAGAAAAAGAGGGAAACTAGTCTCTTTGTACGTAAATTTCAAAGCATTGTTTGAATCAATGAATAGAAAGTACTACGGCAGGCAATGAAAGAGAGGGATGTAGAGCAAAAGTTATTGGAGAGGATAAAGGAAATTTTTACTGAAACCAGGATTAGGGTGAAAATAGGAAAGAAAAAAGGGCAAGTTTTCTGGACAAGCCGAGGTCTAAGGCAAGGATGCCTTTTGAGTCCGTTACTGTTTAGTATCCTATTGGCAGACTCAGAGGAGAAGCTAAAGGAGAAAGGGAAAGGAGGAACGGTTTTGGGTAATAGCAAACTATACTCTCTAGCATACGCGGACGATGTAGTTCTATTTGCAGATGATGAGAAGGGGATGAACCTAATGATGAGAATCTTCGAAGA
>NC_046659.1:573383-584473 GCF_010883055.1 Belonocnema kinseyi
GCAGGTGAGGAAAAGAATTGAATGTGCGAGTAAAGTAATGGGCCAAGTATGGGGTATAGGAAAGAGAAGGTTCAATAACGATTGGAGAATGAGGGTCTGGTTATTTGATGCGTTGGTGTGGGCGGTGTTGTGTTATGGTGTGGAGATCTGGGGATGGAAGGAACATAGGAAATTAGAGAGTATGCATGAGCGATTCCTGAGGTGGGTAATGGGGGGTAGCTGGAGTTGCCCAGGATATATGTTAAAAGAAAAGTTAGGAAGAGAAAATATGGTTACTAGACTAATTAAGATAGCATGGAGGTTTGAAGAGAAGCTAAACACGGGAGAGGGAAGTAAAATTGCACAAGCATGTTTCGGTGAAATTCAGAACAATGAAGCGAGAGGTAATGTGGGAAATTCAAAATGGGAGGTAGAAAGGACAAAAATGAGAAGGGTGCGTGATATTCGAGAAGGGGTTATGGAGTGGCAGGACATAGAGTTAGAGCTATTGGTTAAACAAGGAGAAGAGAGATGGACAAAGATTATAGATTCGAGGTACAATGGATGGTATATGATGGTCCAACGGTTGACGGAACCAGAATATCTGCAAAAAATAAAAAAGGAAGAAAAATGGAGTAGGGTTGTACGGTTCAGAATGGGAGAAGGAGTGAGAGCATGCAGATATTGCATGCTCTGTTGAGTGTGGATGAGTTTGTAAGATGGATCTTGGATGGTAGTGGACAGTGTGTGATGTGAATGAAGAAATTGGATGAAGTAAGGGAAAGCAAGGGAGTAGGGCAGAGCCAAACGGTTGATCCTGAAAAGGGACTGTAAAAAACGAAAATTGTTTTCAATATCGTGGAAAATGCATTTTTTTATGGTAAGAGGAAACGGAAGCCCTGAAAGCTCGCTCATTTTAGGAATTAATATCACTCTTGTTACTATTGTTTATCCTACGTAATGCAAAAGAGTAGAATATAAGTTGTAGTTAAGTTAGACTAAGGATGGAATTGTAAATACATATGCAGGAAGCGGAGGCCGTCAAACCCGTAAAAAGGAGAGATTAAATACATACATACATATATTACACTCACACATAATCCTGAATTTGAATCAATGAACGGTTTAAGCATTAAAGTATATATTTCAAATAAACAAAATGATGAAATAGTACTAGTCTAGTTAAGAAACATAGTATCCCGAAAGCCTACATTTCACCTTTTCATGCTAAAAAAGATGAATAGATATGATGATGGTGATAGTGATAATTACAGCAATATTAATATTAAAGAAGAGTTGCATGAATCAAACAGTCACATCAGTACTGTAGAAGATTTATAAGATCCAAACGAAGAAAATAATATATATCACTTCGCATGGATCAGAAATTTGTCTGGGTTACTGAAATCACAGATTTCACAAAGCAGAAACCGCATTTGGATATGCGATAGATGCCTAATGCATTTTTAACACGAATACTCCGTTAGAACTATAACTATAAATTTTAATTATAAATTTTATTTTTTTTTAGTCTCATAAAGGGTCATCTTTTTTTTATGTCGTTGGCAAAATCTTTTTCTAGGAATCAGTTCAACTTTTCGCAACCACTCGAGTGTTGTTTCCTTTTTTTGTAGAACTGCACATAACTTAAACATATTATAAGTCTCATCCATTGTGATTGAGATTCGGCAAAAGAAATCCGTAAATCAAAATATTAGAGGAAAATGAACTTAAATTCCGAGGGATGAAACGATACTGAGAAGAAAGAAATTCGAGAAATTAATAAATTTACACAAGGAATACAAGCCCTGAAGGACTATGTGCGCGGACGGTGAAGAAAGGCCAGTTGCTTTTTGCATTAAAATATTTTACATTTTATGAGATATATTACTAATTTTCCAAAGACCCCTTCCTTCAATTGACATGTTAATGACTAAGGGGTAAATAACTTTGCTCACACCCCTGCCCCTTTTCCAATGTCTCGTGGGGGGCGGAAAGACACCCCCATGATAGGTCACAGAAAAAATTTAAAGTCACACCCCTGCCCCTTTTCCAAATTCCCGTGGGGGCGAAAAGACACCCCCGTGATAGGTCACAGAAATAATTTAAGGTCACACCCCTGCCCCTTTTCCAAAGTCCCGTGGGGAGGCAGAAAGGCACCTGATGACAGGTTACAGAAACAATGTAAAGTCACACTCCTGCCTCTTTTCCAACGTCCCGTGGGGGCGGGAAGGCACCCTCGTGATAGGTCACAGAAATAATGTAAGCTCATATCTCTACGCTTTTCCAACGTCCTGTGGGGGGCGGGAAGGCAACCCTGAGACAGGTCACACAAATAATGGAAGGCCCCACCCTGTCCCTTTTTTTGACTTGACTCGCTGATTACACAAATGATAGTGAAAATATTTTCGTAATATTTAAGTCACACCGCTACAAATTGTCTTGTATTTTTGTGATTTTTCATATTTATCGTCGTTTTTCTCTAAAACTATTAGTCGCAGAGTAAAAATGTATGTTTCATAAAATATATCTTTTTAAAGGATCTACAACATTTATTTGAAGTTTTTTTGTAAATTTTTATTATTGACTAAGATAAACATAAGGACCATGATTTTTATGGGTTTTTCATGGTATACACCATGAAAATTGGTGTTCAATTCAAAATGGGAGGTTATTGTAAATTTTTATTATTGACTAAGATAAACATAAGGACCATGATTTTTATGGGTTTTTCATGGTATACACCATGAAAATCGACTAGTCGCCAATTAACACTATGATTTTCGTAATCAGCGCATCAAAATACATAAGTACGCAGAGCCTCAAAAGAATCAACGGTTTACGCTATAAGGAACCCTATCCCTACTTAAACTGAAAGTTACATCCATTTTTAATTTTCTTTTATGTTTTATTATCAATTTTTATTATAGGAAGTAAAAACAAAATAACCGTCAGTTTTCATCAGCTGTCAGTGGAAGCTTCCCAAGAGGTGGACAGTACAATTAAATTTATGATAATATTATTGTAACACAAGAAATATAATTTTAAATATAGGATTACTATTATTGTCATTTAAATGGTATTTGTCCTCCTACTACTTTTCTTGCTGTGTTTAACTACGCACTCGCACCGATTAAAGCTATAAATATTTAAAATGATATTTCATGCACAAGAATGATTTTATCATCAATTTAATTATTGCATTGCACTCTTGTCAGAAAACTGCACATGTGGAGCCGCTGAACGGTTTCCTATCTATATTAGTTTTCAGTTTGAAAGTATTTGATTTTTCAAAAAAAAAACTTTCTGCAATTTTTTTTAAAGATATTTTCTTATGTATTTTTTAACAGAAGAGTTCTGTTATCATCTCGGTGTGCTACACGATATTCATATCCAGTTTTCTATTCATATCCAGTCTTCTCAACACCCTACCTTTCAAATAAAAATATTGCATTTTTCACGAAAAATAAATACATTTTAAACAAACAAAAATTCATTTCTAAAAAAAAAGAATATTTTTATTCTACTGAAGATAAATTTTTTTGATAAAAATACGTGAATTTTCAACCAAATAATGAAATAATTTTTTGATAAAAAGTCTTCCTGTCTTAGAACAATTTCAGTTTTTATTTAGTTTCTTATATGACATTTTTTTAAATAGATCCAGCAATTTCTTAAGAATTCGCTAATGTTAATACAAAGTGGAAGAAAATGGAATATTCTTGGGAATCTAGAAACAGCCCTCACATTTTTTGTTGATAGAAAAAATATAGTTCATTTTTAAACAGATTTAATGAATACTTAATTGAGTTTGTCAAGGAGAAAAAATCTCATTCTGTTTTCAACCAACATATTTCGAAAAAATTAACTATATTTGTCTATACAAAAATATTGAGAGGGCGAGTTTGTAATATTTCGAGAACATTTCATTTTTCAACTTCGTATTAAAAAAGATAATTCTTAAGATATTGCTGAATCTGTTTGACAAACTTGCATACCACGTATAAGGGAACTTACAAAACTTCACCGTTCTAGGTTTTTTTTTTTGTTTTTATAGCTCATTTTAATTATTCTAAATACACTGCACTAAAACAGAAAAATGCACCTTCAGAAACTTCACATTTCACCATTCACTTTTTTAAACCAGTAGACATCGCTTTCTTTCACGATGAGGGTGGTGATATCTCCAATCTTGACGTAAGTTTGATGGATTAATCTATCTCCAGTATGTTGTGCTTCTTGTTCAAAGGACGCTACGGCCATTAGACACGCAATTCTTAGGTCGTCGACGCGGTGCTGCTGTACACACTCTACAGGTACTTTTAGCCAATTTGCAGCGATGAAAATGCAGTCCGACATGTGGAGTTTTTGAAAGTGCATTTTTCTGTTTTAGTGGAGTGCATTTAAAATAAGTAAAATGAGATATAAAAACCAAAAAACCTAGAACGGTGAAGTTTTTCAAGATTCCTTATATGTGGTATGCTATTTTTTCAAATAGATTCAGCAATCTATATTTTGCCTATGAAACAAAATGTTAGGGCTGTCTCTAGTGTTCCAAGAATATTCCATTTTCTTCCACTTTGTATTAACATTAGTGAATTCTTAAGAAATTGCTGGATCTATTTCAAAAAATTTCATATAAGAAACTAAATACAAACTAAAATTGTTCTAAAATAGGATGACTTTTTATCAAAGAATTATTTCATTATTTTGTTGAGAATTCATGTACTTTTATCAAAAAATTTATCTTTAGTAGAATGAAAATATTCTTTTTTTATAAATGAATTTTTTTTTATTTAAAATTTATTTATTTTTCGTGAAAATTGCAATATTTTTACTTAAAAGGTAAGACGTTTTCGTAAAGTACCAACATTTGTTCTCCCTCTTTTTTCATGAAAACTTATCATATTTTAAACCTGTTTTTAAATGCATTTAAGTTCGTGAACTATGTATTAATAATAAATTTTAAGTTACTTTGAATTTCTAATTTTCTGGTATATTTAGCTCGTAATAAAAAAAAATAAATTATAATTTTCATCTGAACATTACTTGTACATTTTTCTAAAAATGATAATTGTGACTTCCTATCCCTTCCTAAATTCAACAATCGAATTTCATTTCATCAGAACGTTTTTTAATTTTAAAATTATGTAAAGATTTAACAGTAAAATTGAAGAGAAGAATTATAATTCAGATTAAGATTTTTATCTAGATATTAGAGAATTAATTTCCAAATTTTTTTTAAAATAATTTTTCACATTCGCGATATAACAATTTTATTCCAAATACTTTCAGATCTTTTTTTGAGCTTGACATTACAATCAGAATTAAATTTTTTTATGAAGATCTAAAAATTCAGAAAAACTAGAAGCTCTAAATATTATAAATAATTTTGTCTGTATTGAATAACTTTCTAATGTTTAAGCTGTACTTCATAAAATTAGGAAGATTAGATTGTTTTTTTTTTTTAAATATCAAGTTACTGAATTTTGAAATTATTTGACATTTTTAAACTATTTAAGCTTCCCAATTTTTTGAAGTACAGCTTAAACATAAGAAAGTTATTCAACGCAGACAACATTTTTTATAATTTTTTAGAGCTTCTAGTTTTTCTTTAAAGTATTGTACGTACTATGGATTAAATTTTTTAAAAACGTCCTTATATACTTAAACGCGTTCCAATTGGGTCCATATTTCAGTCTCATGAAGACATCTTTCACTTTGATAAATTTCAAGATCATCTTTTGTAGTAAACCTGATCTGATCCTTGAGAAAACTGGGCATAAATATCGTGTAGCACACCGAGATGATAACAAAACTCTTCTGTTAAAAAAATACATAAAAAAATATCTTTAAAAACCATTGCAGAAAGTTTTTTTTGGTAAAATCAAATAATTTAAAACTGAAAACGAATAAAGATAGGAAACCGTTCAGCGGCTCCACATTTGCAGTTTCCTGACAAGAGTGCCGTGCAATAATTCAATTTATTATAAAATCATTGTTGTGCATGAAATATCATTTTAAATATTTATAGCTTCAATCGGTGCGAGTGCGTAGTTCAACATGGCAAGACAAGTATTAGGAGGACAAATACCATTTCAATGACAATAATAGTAATCCTATGTTTAAAATTTTATTTCTTGCATTACGATGATATTATCATAAATTTAATTGTACTGTCCACCTCTTGAGAAGCTTTCTCTGATAGCTGAAGGAAACTCACTGTTATTTTGTTTTTACTTTCAGTAACAAAGATTGATAATAAAACATAAAAGAAAATTAAAAATGGATGCAACTTTCAGTTTAAGTAGTGCATACACTAAACTAAAAAAAAGATACTCAGTATATATAATCAATGCAATATAATTTGATAACAGGAATAACAAAATAATATTGAATATAATATTATAATCAATCAAACTATATTTTTCTTTTATATAATAAGATTTTAAAAATTCCATTAGAATACATTTAACATTTAGAATACCTATAATATTTCAATAATTCTTGTTTGATAAAACGGATTTTATATATTTAATTAATATTTTTATTTATTATTTAATATTAAATATGATATTTGTTAAAGATAATGAGAAAACTTCGAATATACTTTTGTTTTATAATTAATTAAGTTGTTTTAGTTCTAATTTTTATTAAGTAAAATCTTTTATATCTCACTGATTAAATATTTTCAAAACATTTTATAAAAATAGCATGAAAAACCATTTAATTGAAGAAAATTTAAAAAATGTAATAAAATAAGAAAATATATAATATTCTTTCAATATTTATTTGCAATATATACAAATGTTTTTTTAATCTCGTGTTAATCTTCTACAGCATTTTTAAATAATTTCATCCTCTATTGAGAAAAAATGTAAACTTCAATATTTTTTAAGCTAGGATAACTTAACAAATTATAAAAAAATAAATATATTTCGACTTTTTATTTTTACTGAATTATTTTATTATTTTCTTAATTATCTAAATCATATGTTAAATACATTTATTTTTTATAATATTCATTAATATTATTCAATGTTCAGTTTTAATTTTTTTGTTTCCGGTTCTCCTGTTTTTTGTAGTGATTTTGTTCCTTCATCCATCAATTTAATCGACATTTTTCCATCCATTTTTGTAATTTTGTTACTTTCATGCACAGACATGTACAATACCTTATCTGAAATGTAATTTAATATATACATAATTAAAAATTTGTCATAAGGACAACCGCAGGATTTCGCCGGGATCGGGTGCTAATCTGAAAAATTGCACCCGCTTCCAGCGAAATCGCGGTAAAATTTCAGCCCCAACCACGTTTCACAACCGTCAGATAGGTGGTTACAGTCTGTAAAGGAATCAATACGACAATCCAGCAAAAGCCTCGTGCACCCTAAGAACACGGAGCGACCCAAGGACGACCGCCTTCTGCATTTTTCTCGCAAGTGTTCTAGCATATTGTTGACGCGCAAGGATGCTATTTAGGCCATTTGCAAGTGAAAGCTTGGCACCTCCGAGAGCGCCGATGATAAGGACGATCAGTTTAACAGAATATTCCGGGTACAATTGTTGCAACTCCCTTATAAGGAAACAATTGTCGAGAATATAAAGTTCCACTATATGCAGCACTTTCCATTCTCGACAATTGACACAATTTTTCTAGGAGCATCTAGAGGAGCGATATTAAGGTGAATGCCGTAGGAGTAACAGAGATGGTAATAAAGCACTTTTAGTGCCGCATTGTGCCTTTGAATATAGGTCGTTCCCGCGTGAGTTGGACAACTAGATAATATGTGACCTAAATGCTCGGGGTGTGCATGGCAATCGCTGCAGCTATCATCGGGAATGTCTTGGCTCAAAATGTGGCGACGGTATGTTAAGGTGGAAATGACACCGTCTTGGCATGCAAAAATGAAACCCTCTGTACAAGACTTCAGTCCGGGCGATTTAAGGAAAGCAAACGTTAGCTCACAAGGCATTGACTGATCCTTCACATTTCTGTGGAAGATACCGTGCATCCTCTTATCGAGGAGCTGTTCACGAAAGTTTTTCTCTTGCGCTTTCTTAATCCGGGCTTTCAGGAGTGAGTACTCGAGATAGAGAAGATTTGATGCATTTTGCTCACCCCTAATACTGAAGTCAAGTCCGCGTGTTTCAGCAGCGTCCTCCGCTGCTTTGTACAGAAATGCTCCTTTGCCCACTTTTTCGTGATTTCTGACCATTTTAAGAAGAGGGTCTCTTCCATTTGCAACTATGTGCTGTACCCAGAATAATCCTGTTATGAAGACATTCAAGACTCAATATTCCGCGACCCCTTTGACGGCGTGAGATGTACAGTCGAGAAACGAAAGACTTAAGATGCATGCTTTTGTTCATGTGCATAACCTTTCTTATCCCGATATCAAGAGATCTGAGCTCGTTCTTCGTCCATGGAACTACTCCAAATGAATAGAGTAGTACCGGGACGGCAAGCAAGTTAGTTGCAGATACTTTGTTCCTCGCCGACAGTTCGGAAGACCAAATCTGTCGAATGAGACGTTTGTATCTGCTTCGGAGAGTATCCCTTAGAGATGCCATTAAATTTTGCTCGCTCCAAATAAACCTTGGCGCATTTGTCTAACCCAAGTTCCATTCCAATTCTCTTAGTAAATCGTACGACAATCCCCAGAGTTAGATGTAGTTGCTCTCTGTTTTTAGCATAGATCTTAAGATCGTCCATGTAAAATACATGAGTGAACTTGAACTTTCGATCTGCAGGTTTGCCGCACAAGTAACCGTCGGAATGGCGCAGTGCTAGAGAATTCTCTCATCGTCAGATAATATCCGTATTCTATCAAGAATATGCTGTCTGATGGTCAGCAGCTTTGACTTGTTAAGTGTGATATAACGGGTCCGGAATTCGCGCGCGAACTTTCGAACCTTGGCGGTAAAATTCCTGCCAGCTGTGATGTAGTCAATCACACACTGAATGCGGAACGCGTACTGTCTTGCCCAGCCTATCTTTATGGCAGGTTGATGCATTCTTCTTTTGTTCTTATCATCAACCGTTGGTTTTGTTTTACGGCTCGCATCTGCCAAAGCTCTCGCTGCATTATACACACAATAATTGATAGCCAAGAGGTCGGATTCTCCGGAAAAATGTCCACGAAACTCGTCATCTATTTGAGCCAGATTTTTAGGCTTGAGAGAAACCTTGGTGTTGATGTTTCCCCAAGTGGTAAAGCATCGCTCTTCCTCCATTGGATACCTGCCCGCGGTTGCTCTTATTGTCGCCTCTCCTTCTCTGTTGCTGGCTTGTTCTAGCTGTGGTAGAAGAGGCGTTCCGCTTACGTAGCCCCTTTTTCGTAGTAGTTCAGCATGGTTTCGCAGACATTGCTGCGAAAAGTGTGATAGCTCCGGGTGTTTCTCGCACCACAGAGTATGCAGCCGTGCCATGTAACCCCGTTCAGGGGCCACAATCGCATCGTAGCACTCCAGCAAGTAGGATTCAGTCGCTCCGTCCAAGCAAAGGTCGCGAGATCCCGCCAATCCATCGCATTGAATCCATTTTCATTGGCTCCCCCAGCTCTAGATAACTCAAAGCTGCTGATCATCAGACAGCATATTGCTGAGAGAATACGGATACCATCTGACGCTAAGAGAAGTCTAGAGCGGAGGGATCGGTGGGTCAGAGAAAATCAACAGTTTCTCTCGGACCCATCTCGACTCTTCCAAGACCCTCCAGTTACTGTCGAACACCTACCCAAACCAGAGGAGATCGAAGTATTTTGGAGAGAAGTCTACGAAGTGCAGCATAGACTTGACGAAGACTCAGAAAATATAAATAGCTTCAAAGATTTATGTGTTGCCCTCAAAACACCTGATAAAGAATGCCCACCCATCACTACCGAGGAGGTGAAAAAAGTATTAAGAGGGATGAGGAACTATTCCGCACCGGGACCAGATTGTATCAAAACCTTCTGGTGGAAGAAGTTTTCTTCAACCCATCAGCATTTGGCCCGTATTTTCACCTGATATTTGAAGTCGGAAGAGCCGATTCCAGAGTGGTTGGTGGAAGGGCGCACAATACTGCTGCCGAAAATAGGCAACTTTTTTTTTATGTGATGCCCTCATAACACCTGATAAAGAATGCCTACCAATCACTACCCAGAAGGCGAAAAAAGTATTAGGAGGGATGAATAACTATTCCGCAACGGGACCAGATTGTATCAAAACCTTCTGGTGGAAGAAGTTTTCTTCAAACCAACAGCATTTTGCCCGTATTTTCACCTCATATTTAAAGTCAGAAGAGCCGCTTCCGGAGTGGTTGGTGGAAGGGCACACAAGGTTGCTACCAAAAATAGGTAACTTAGCTGTTGAAACAATCGGACTTAACTTCAGTATTATGGGTGAACACAATTCATCAAATCTTATCTATCTCGAGTACTTACTCCTAAAAGCCGGAATTAAGAAAGCACAAGAGAAAAACTTTCGTGAACAGCTCCTCGATAAAAGAATGCACGGTATCTTCCACAGAAATGTGAAGGATCAGCCAATGTCTTGTGAGCTAACGTTTGCTTTCCAGAAATCGCCCGGATTAAAGTCGGGTACGGATGGTTTCATTTTTGGTTACCAAGACGGTGTCATTTCCACCTTAACATACCGTCGGCACATTTTGAGCCAAGACATTACTGATGATAGCTGCAGAGTCAATTGTCAAGAATGGGAAGTGCCGCATATAATGTAACTTTATATTCTCGAAAATTGTTTCCGTTGCCCACTCGAGGCCTGACATGGTTCTTCTTGATTTCGAGAAGCGAACCATTTTCGTTATCGAATTTTCGGTACCAGCTGACAAAAACATCATAGGCAAGGAGAATGAAAAGAAAGAGCGGTATCGAGACCTTATAAGGGAGTTGCAACGATTGTACCCGGAATATTCTGTTAAACTAATCGTCCTTATCATCGGCGCTCTTGGAGGTGCCAAGCTCTCACTGCTTTTATATTGCTTTTATGTTTAAGTTGATAATTAGATATATTATAATGTAATGTTGATTATTTGCAAAAGACTTTTATTAAATAAATATATGAGATATTGTATTGAGACAAGATAATAATTATTCGAGACATTA
>NC_046659.1:584573-589938 GCF_010883055.1 Belonocnema kinseyi
ATTAACAATTGAGGATAGAATAAAATCAAATTAAAAATTATATTTAACATACAGTAATCAAATTATTGTATGTAGCTCATAGTTTGAAGTGAAAATTTGGAGCGTGTAAAGTTTTTGAGGTTAGGAGTGAAAAAATAGTTGCTGGGTCAAGGGGGCAAGAGGTAGGAAATAAAGGCGGGAAACGTCACGGAGCTTTGGCTAAGGTAGGATGCCGACGACGCGAAGTCCACAAAAGTGGCGCCACAGGGCAACAGTTACTGGACGATCGCACAGAGCAGAAAACCGTAGTGGCTGCAACAGCTGACGTTGCTGAAAGCATTGCTTGGGAAGATGAGGTAGAAAGGGACCAGGAGAACAAGGGAGTTAGAATTAAAAGGAAAACACCAGAGAGAGAGAGGGGGGTGGGGGAATGTTTGAATAATTCGAAGCTCTCATTAAAGGGTTTAGAGAGGAAACAAGAAAGACATTGGATGACATGAATAGGGATATGAATAGGCAGGGAAACAATGTAAGGGGGGAAGTGAGAAAGGTCAGAGAAAAATGGGAACAATGGGATAAACGTTGAAAGGAGGAGAAAAGCAAGGTTTGCGGTAAGCTAGAGAGCATTGAGAATAGACACAGAGATGTTGATGGACAGAGATCTAGAGAAATAAAACAGTTGGAAGGGCGGGTATCCAGTCTAGAAATTAGGAATGAGCATATGGGGGAAAAAACGAAAGTGAGGAAATAGTTCAAGGGAACGAAAAGAACGTCCGAAGTGAGAATGAGAGATTGAAGAAAAGACTCAGTGAGATCGAAAGAAGATTAGAAGGGGAAGGAAGGGAAAATAGGAAAAATAACATAGTAGTCAAGAGATTAAAAGTGAAAAGTTAAACAGGAGGAGTAGAAATAACAAATCCTTTCGAGATATTAGAGTGCATGTAAGGGTAGAAGAAGTCAAAAGAATTGGAGGGACAAAGGAAGGAAAAGAAGGAATGTTTCTAGTTAAAGTGGGGAGTGAGGAGGAGAAAAAGAAAATTATGGAGAGAACAAAATTATTGAGAGGAAGAAGGGAAAGAATTGAAGAAGATCCGACATGGAGGAAGAGGAAAAGGAGATGGCAAATAGAGCAGAGGGCTTGAGTGGAGAGGAAAACGGGCCATATGGTGTGGATAGCGGAGCACAGGTTATGGATAAATGGGGAGGAATGGTGCTGGGATAAAGAATTAGAAGAATTAAGAAAAAAAGGAAAAAGTCTTGAGAAAGGTAGGGGGAAGGCAGACGTAAAAGAGTCTAGAAATAAATCAGAGGGGTTTCCAAACGGCAAAGGGGAAACAAAGTGAAGAGGAAAGAAGAGGGAGGGGAAGAGAGAAACGTGAAAATAGCTTTCTGGAATGTGTCAGGTTTGACGAACAAGAATAAAGGATATTGGGACGAGTTAGAAAAGTGGGATGTGACTATGATGAGGGAAACTTGGGCAGATGAGAAGGTCTGGAAGGAAATAAGAAAGCTGTTACCGAAAGGTTATATGTGGACAATGCAAGAAGAAAGAAAAGAACACGTTAAAGGAAGAGGGATGGGCGGCATGGTGTCCGGGGTGAAAAAAGGTTTAGCAGTAAAAGATAGAAAAGATGGGAACATGGAGGAAAAGGATGGAACAATGATAAGAAAAATTATAATTGGGAAAGTAAAAATAGCAGTAGTGTGTGTATACAGAAGAGGAGGGGAAAAGGAAGGCTGGACAGTAATAAGGAAGTGGATGAAGGAAAAGAAGGAAGAATTGGTTTTAATAGGAGGGGACTTAAATTCATGAACTGGCGAACAAGGAGGAGCTTTATGGGATGAAGAAAAGGAGGCATTTAAAAGGAAATCTAAACATAGAGAGACGGACAGGGAGGGGAGGAAGTTCCTAGAGATGACAGGAGGAACAGGATGGTTTTTATGTAATGGGTATATGAAAGGAGATGAGGAAGGGGAGATCACATTCATAGGAAAGGGAGCAACAGTGATAGACTACATCTTGGCTGAAGAAAGAATGCGGCATATGATAGGGTGTATGAAGGTAGGGAATAAGATAGGGTCCGAGCACTTCCCGGTCATAGTTACACTAAGAAGAGGCGCCAGTAAGCGCGGCAGAGGGAGAAAGGAAAAAGGGTGCGAATGAAACACGAAAATGGGAATGTGAGGGGTAGATAAATTAGAAGAGTTTAAACAAAAGATGGAAAAGGAGAAGGTTAGGTATGAAGATGAGGAGGGAATAGACTCGTTAATTAAAAGTTTGAAGGGGTCCATTGAAAAGGTAAAGGATGAGCTGGATACTTGTAAAGAAAGAGTACGGGGAAAGAGAGGCTGGTGGGACAAGAAATGCGGGGAGAGTAAAGAGAGAATAAAAGAGTGTGTGAGCAAATGGTGAAGAGGGAAAATGGAGAAGGAGGAGTATAACAGGAGGAAAAAAGAACATGGGAAGATGCTGGGAATAAAAAGACAGAGGGGGAAATGAAGAATATAAAGCAGAGGTAGAAAAAGCGATCAAAGAAGGTAGGGTGTGGGATGTGATAAATAGGGCTATAAAATATATGCAAAAATCTTAAGAAATAGTTTGGAGAGTCAGGTAGAACAAAAAGAAAGTATCCCACATAATCAGACGGGCTTGAGAAAAGGAATGGGAACTATAGACAACATCTACGTAATTAACTATTTAGTTAACAGAAATTTGGGGAGAAAGAGAGGGAAACTAGTCGCTTTGTTCGTAAATTTCAAAGCAGCGTTTGACTCATTGTACAGAAAAGTGCTATGGTAGGCAATGAAAGAGAGGGTTGTAGAGAAAAAGTTGGTGGAGAGGATAAAGGAATTTTTACTGAAACCAGGATTAGGGTGAAAATAGGAAAGAAAAAAGGGCAGGTTTTCTGGTCAGACAGAGGTATAAGGCAAGTGTGCCAGTTGAGACCGTTACTATTTAGTATCCTATTAGCCGACTCAGAGGGGAAGCTAAAGGAGAAAGGGAAAGGAGGAACGGGTTTGGGTAATAGCAAACTATACTCTCTAGCATACGCGGACGATGTAGTTCTATTTGCAGATGATGAGAAGGGGATGAACCTAATGATGAGAATCTTCGAAGAGTATGTGGGAACAAAAGAGCTGACGGTGAACGTAGATAAGACAAAGGTGACGTGTTTCAGAAATAGAAAGAGCAAAATCAATTACGTTTGTAAGATGAGCTGACAATAAGTGGAAATTGTGGAGGAGTTCTGTTACCTAGATTTTTGGTTTGAGGCAGAAGGGAGAAACGAGCTGCAGGTGAAGGAAAGAATGGAATGTGTGAGTAAAGTAATAGGCCTAAAAAGCTAAAAAGAGGAGAGGGAAGTAGAAATGCACAAGCATGTTTCGGCGAAATTCGGAGCAATGAAGCGAGAGGTAATGTGGGAAATTCCAAATGGCAGTAAGAAAGGAGAAAAATGAGAATAGTGTGCAATATTCGAGAAGGGGTTATGAAGTGGCAGGACAAAGAGTTAAAGCTATTGGTTAAACAAGGAGAAGAGAGATGGACAAAGATTATAGATTCGAGGTACAATAGATGGTATATGATGGTCAAAGGTTGACGGAACCAGAATATCTGCAAAAAATAAAAAAGGAAGAAAAATGGAGTAGGGTTGTACGGTTCAGAATGGGAGAAGGAGTGAGAGCATGCAGATGTTGGATGAATGAAGAGGAGAATGTATGCAGAGTATGAGGATACGAAATGGAGTCATGGACACATACATTAGAGAGATGTACAGGAGAGGAAGAGGGACAGTTGAGTGTGGATGAGTGTGTAAGATGGATCTTGGATCGTAGTGGACAGGGAGTGATGTGGATGAAGAAATTGGATGAAGTAAGGGAAAGCAAGGGAGTAGGGCAGAGTTAAACGGGTGATCCTGAAAAGGGACAGTAAAAAACGAAAATTGTTTTCAATATCGTGGAAAATGCATTCTTTTATGGTAAGAGGAAACGGAAGCCCTGGAAGATCGCTCATTTTAGGAATTAATATCAGTACTGTTACTATTGTTTATCCGACGTAATGAGAAAGAGTAGAATATAAGGGGCATTATTCCTCAACTGCCCCAACTCAAAAAGTCATGTTTTTCGATTGTCTCTAAATTCTGGGAATATGTTCGCCTACCCAACAGTAGTTAATCCACAAACTTATAGACCAGGATTACCAACCGTCCCCAAGTGAGGGGGGAGTTGAATTTTCAACCCTAATGCCTGCACGGGTAGTTTCAAACGCCTGTAACTTCCTTTCTAATTACGCGATTTGAAATTTTTATCAGGGTTTTGGAAAGTGCTTTTTACACACTTTCATCCTATTTTATTATTTATAACAAAAAAATTGTTTAAACAATTTTCTTAATAAATCAATTGTTTATTTAACTTTTTTCGCAAAACAAAAGAAACACAAGTGACTTCTAAAAATACAAGCAAGCTGTTCTTGCATCCAACTACTCAATTGTTAATACAAATTTATGAATTACTTTATTCTAAAAACACGGGTAATTTACTTGTTCTGTGATACAAACTACATCTTTTATACTGCTGCGAATTGAACCTGTATTCATATAATATCTATGTTACTGACGTGGTCTAAGGAAAGAATGTCGAACTTCAGAATTTCACCGCTACATGGCTGCCTAGAAACTTCTTTCTCACAAGAGAGAAAATCGTTTTAGTTTATATGAGCTGAATACATTCTGTTGATTTTGTTTTCTATTCATTCGGTACCCGAAGCTCAGATGACTTTATAATAGATATTTTTATGTTGCTCTGCTTGCTTAAATTAGGAAATATATTCTTGATTCATTTTTTCTGATATTGGAACTAATATTAAAATTATTTCCAAGTAATAATGGCAACAAAAACAGATTGGGGCAATCGTTGTGCAAATCCTTTTCGCAGAAATGACTTATGTACTGGAAGCAGCTTGAGACGTGTGACGGTAAGAGAACTGCGTCAACGAAATAAGATATCAAATTTGGCAAGAAACGGACAGAGGTAATCTAATGACCGAGGTAGCAGAATCCGACATCTTTTTTGAACGACTCTGCGAAAAACTATTGAATTTAAAGTCTAATGAATTTTATTCAAAGCAGCAGGCATCATTCCTGAAGAACCTCAAAGCCACAATATTAGTTGAAAATTTCTTGATTATGTTCGATTTTGGAGAAAACTATGCTTACGTGTTTCAAAATGCGATCCAATCTTCTCATTGGAATAATGATCAGGCGTCCATTTTTACATTAGTTATCTTCTATAAAGAGAAGAACGAATTGAAGCATGTGAGCATAGCTATTATTTCAGACAACTTACACCATGACACGATTGCTGTGCATTTATACCAAAGGTTAATTGT
>NC_046659.1:590038-591098 GCF_010883055.1 Belonocnema kinseyi
TGCAGCATTCTACCAGCGTGACCTATCGATGGCCTGGATTGATTATCGGAAAGCTTTCGATTCTACATCCCATAGACTTATCATCTGTCTTTTGGAAAGCTTGAAGGTTCACCCGCAAATAGTTGGCGAGGAAAACCTAATGGCATCCCTGAAGTTCCTGAGATCGTTGATAGAAGTGACATACGACACCTTTGCGCTGGAGAGACTTATACATACCTGGGCGTGCCACAGAGCCGCATTCAGGATGTGACATCTATAAAGGATACTCTCCGAAGCAGATACAAACGTCTCATCCGTCAAATTTGGTCTTCCGAACTGTCGGCGAGTAACAAAGAAAGAAAGACAAGAAAGGTTATGCACATGAACAAAAGCATGTATCTTAAGTCTTCCGTTCCGTGACTGTACATCTCACGCCGTCAAGGGGTTCGCGGAATATTGAGTCTTGAATGACTTCACCACAGGATTATTCTGGGTACAGCACATACAGTTGCAAAGAGAAGAGACCCTCTTCTTAAAATGGTCAGGAATCACGAAGAAGTGGGCAAAGGAGCATTTCTGTACAAAGCAGCGGAGGAAGCTGCTGAAACACGCGGACTTGACTTCAGTATTAGGGGTGAGCAAAATGCATCAAATTTAATCTATCTCGAGTACTCACTCCTGAAAGCCCGGATTAAGAAGGCACAAGAGAAAAACTTTCGTGAACAGCTCCTAGATAAGAGGATGCACGGTATCTTCCACAGAAATGTGAATGATCAGTTAATGTCCTGTGAGCTAATGTTTGCTTTCCTTAAATTGCCCGGATTGAAGTCTGGTACAGAGGGTTTCATTTTTGCATGCCAAGACGGTGTCATTTTCACCTTAACATACCGTCGCCACATTTTGAGCCAAGAAATTCCCGATGATAGCTGCAGGGCGTGCCATGCACACCCCGAGCATTTAGCTCACATACTATCAAGTGGTCCAACACACGCGGGAACGACCTACATTCAAAGACACAATGCGGCACTAAGAGTACTTTATTACCATCTCTGTCACTCCTACGGCATTCACCTTAATATCG
>NC_046659.1:591198-593374 GCF_010883055.1 Belonocnema kinseyi
CAAAAACATCATAGCCAAGGAGAATGAAAAGAAAGAGAGGTAACGAGACCTTATAAGGGAGTTGCAACGATTGTACCCGGAATATTCTGTTAAACTGATCGTGCTTATCATAGGCGCTCTTGGAGGTGCCAAGCTTTCACTTGCTAATAGCCTAAAAAGCATCCCTGCGTGTCGACAATATGCTACAACACTCGCGGGAAAAATGCAGAAGGCGGTTGTCCTTGGGTCACTCCGTGTTCTTAGGGTGCACGAAGCTTTTGCTGGATCGTCGTATTAATTCCTTTACAGACTGAAGCCACCTATCTCACGGTTGTGAGACGTGGTTATGGCTGAAATTTTACCGCAATTTCGCTGGAAGCGGGTGCAATTATTCAGATTAGCACCCGCTCCCGGCGAAATCCTGCGGTTGTCCTTATGACAAATTTTTAATTATATATATCACAATGTTTTATTTAATATATAATTTATAATTATACTCATTTTAAAATCATTTTTATTTATAAATATTATTATGAAATAAATATAATGTTAAATATTAATTCTGAAATAGTGTTATTTTATCTATATTAAATACAAAATGTATTAATAAATATGTCATTCTGTGTATAGAAAATGTTTTAATAAAATAAAATTAAATTTGTGTAAAAATAAAATTATAATTACTTATAAATATATAAAAATAGTAAATATTATTCTAATTAATATTATTAAAAATGTATTATTTTTCTCTAAAAAATAATATGTTAAATATTTATTTATAATTTTAATAATATTTTTCAATTTTTTTTTAATCTAACGTTTGTATGAATGTATATATGTATGTATTTAATCTCTCCCTTTTACGGGTATGAGGGCCTCCGCTCCCTGTACATATATTAGCAATTCCATCCTTAGTCTAACTTAACTACTACTTATGGGGCATTATTCCTGCAGGGGTAGTTTCAAACGCCTGTAATTTCCTTTCTCATTACGCGATTTAAAGTTTTTATGAGGGTTTGGGAAAGAGCTTTTTACACGCTTTCATCTTATTTTATTATTTATAACAAAAAAAATTGTTTAAACAATTTTTTCAATAAATCAATTGTTTATTTAACTTTTTTCGCAATTTAGGCATCTATGATCTTTTTTTAAATAGTCTCAAAAGAAAGCTTGACTTTTTTACTATGAAAAATGTCTAATAAGAAAATGGACAAATTGAAATTCATTGAGTTACAGAGCCGGTTGTAGCGGGAGTCCTCGCGCTCGCACTCGGGCGTTATGCGGCAGCATACCGCGGAACAGTTTTCAAGTATGCCATTTTTTTGTATTACTCACATTGACCCAAAATTGCATGAAGTCATCGAAAAAAACTATTCAGTAATGTTAACCAGTAAGTTTTAAGAAGTTAAAAATTTTTAAAGTTATTATGACAAAATATTAAGTAAAAAGCACTTTCTTAAAAATGAACAGTACTTTTCTGAAGATAAATGATTCCTCACTATTATCATTTATTATCCGACAATAATTGGTTATTGCTCTTGCAATTTTTTAAAAGAAATACATGATTCAACCAACTTCTCACGTATAAAGTGTTTGAGTAAATAAAGTACTAACGGATTAGTAATTAACGCCTGTCGTCAGCCTACATCCTATCAAGTTATAGTTTCCAGAGTCTACCACGTGGAGGCGACAGTGCGACTTTAGACTCCTTTTATCTGCAAGATGATTCGGGGTGCTTAATTTTAGTGAGTCCCCTCGCTTCTCACTTTATGGGATGCTTGATTTTTGTGAGCCCCATTGCCTCTCACTAAACAACCTCTTTATGCTGTTCGCCTCTTCTTCGTACCAGCTTTCCACTTTCTTGGAGTACTATTCTGCTTTCGATTACGTTTAGGCTTTGGGAAAACCTCACTTTTCTCCTCATAGGAAAATCGTTTCAGATCCAGCTGTCCCTATGCGTTCGGAGCGAATGAATGATATTTGAGTGTACCTGGTATCGTAACAGTCTTTCTAAATCGATCTGCTAATTTTATTGTCATCGCTGCATGCTCTTCTTTGCTACTGAAAAATACGACAGTTTCCTTCAAGTTTTCTTTGCCCCACTCAAATAACTCGTAAGCTGTTAAGATCTGATTCTCAGCTGAACGTTGCAAGCTGGCTCTTGCAGCAAGACGCTTCAGATTACCTCCGATTCCAT
>NC_046659.1:593474-595797 GCF_010883055.1 Belonocnema kinseyi
AAAACCATTGCTTGGTGAAAAGCACATCGAAAAGCGACTTGCGTGGGCCCAGGAAAATGTTGATCGAGATTGGGACGAGGTAATATTCACCGACGAGGCTTTCGTTTGGGGTTACGTGACGTCATCACATGCCTGGACACATTCAGCCTCAAGATTAGTGCAGCGGACTGTAAAACATCCGGTAAAAGTGCATCTTTGGGGTTGTTTCTCGAAACATGGGTTTGGGAGATTGCACCTACATATACGGAACTCATTTTTTGTAACGTGGTAACAAGATGAGAATTGAAAGCAAACTGAATGTTAAATCAAAAACCATGAAAGAGGGAGCTCTTCTTAATATTTTGACACCAAAATCATGTCGATACACCTTACCGACTGCGAGTAAAGCCACCCACGCTTTAACTTGACAGACTGTATGTGCTTAAATGGTCTAAGAATGAAGTCGAAAATATAACTTTTAGTGTGATTTTGTTGTTGTAATATATGCTTTATTCGTAATTAATACCTTTGAACATATTGACAAAGTATATTCTCAATATATAGAAAATGTGATAAAATGCTAATTTGTATGAATCGAGGTTCCAGAAATATCGTCCATATACAGATCAAATATTTATTTGTAGATATCAATTGGACTATGTTTAATTCTATATTCACGTACGACGAAACTTCAGAAGTTCGCTACGCATTTATTTTGTCTGCGAGCTCAGTTTATACATGAAACATTTTGTAGGAAATTGCTATTCAACATTTTTCTTAACACATAGCATTCTTTAATAACATCAGAGAAAATATAAAATGAGTTTTCATGTTACACAAAACGAAATTTTCAAACAGTTTCACAAAAGTGAAGGATAATTTATTACTATACGATTTTGTTTAAAAAGATAGCAAAAATGCAATGCCATTTGCATTGTTGTTTCTGAAACACAGTAAACTTATGTGAAAGTTTCTCTTAAAAGGAAAAATAGTTTGCCATTTCATTTCTGCTATCCAATCCAATTCTACATTCAAAGCAGTCGCTATCTTTCAAATGCGAATTTCTCTTAGGTCAAGTTCAAGTTTATGTAACCGTGCGTACATGAATTTAATCTAATATACTTTTTACATAACTTTCACGTTTTCGAGAGATTCTATCAAAAGTAGTAAAAGTTCATTTTTCTGCCTAAAAATGTGTTTTTCTACAAGCAATTATAATATTTAATTACAATTTTCGTAAGGGATTTTAGCCCTCATTAACACCCACATGATTTATTTGTTGTCTTTCAAAAAAATTTTGTGCGCATTTTAAAAATAAGTTTCTAATTATGGGGATGAAGAAACAAAGGAATTTGGGGGATCTTATCAGAAAACCCAGGAAAATGTTTCGGTAACCAGTTTTAGAAGATACAAAAAATTGGCTGAATTAGGCATTCTGTGCCGCACTTATACAATCCAATATAATCTTTTTATGCCTTGGCCGAAAGTAACGATGTTCTTTCTAAAAATAAAATAGAATATTAGACTGAATAAGAATAAATACTTTTACGTAACTAGGACTTGAAAGACCAATTGTTTTCTTTTAAACATTTCAAAAATGAACAATTTATAAGACCATGAGTATATGTGTATCCACGAGTGTAATTACAAAATTGCCACCCTTCGATTTCAATAAATAGAGCTGGAGGCACATGAACAAAAGTATGCATCTTAAGTCTTCCGTTCCGCGACTGTACATCTCACACCGTCAAGGGGGTCGCGGAATATTAAGTCTTGAATGTCTTTACAACAGGATTATTCTGGGACAGCACATAGAGTTGCAAATGGAAGAGACCCTCTTCTTAAAATGGTCAGGAATCGCGAGGAAGTAGGCAAAGGAGCATTTCTGAACAAAGCAGCGGAGGAGGCTGCTGAAACACTCGGACTTGACTTCAGTATTAGGGGTGAGCAAAATGCATCAAATCTAATCCATCTCGAGTACTCATTCCTGAAAGCCCGGATTAAGAAGGCACAAGAGAAAAACTTTCGTGAACAGCTCCTAGATAAGAGGATGCACGGTATCTTCCACAGAAATGTGAAGGATCAGTCAATGTCTTGTGAGCTAACGTTTGCTTTCCTTAAATTGCCCGGATTGAAGTCTGGTACAGAGGGTTTCATTTTTGCATGACAAGACGGTGTCATTTCCAGCTTAACATACCGTCGCCACATTTTGAGCCAAGACATTCCCGATGATAGCTGCAGCGCGTGCCATGCACATCCCGAGCATTTAGCTCACATACTATCTAGTTGTCCAACACACGCGGGAACGACCTACATTCAAAGGCACAATGCGGCACTAAGAGTA
>NC_046659.1:595897-603198 GCF_010883055.1 Belonocnema kinseyi
GGAATCGGCTCTTCCGACTTCAAATATGAGGTGAAAATACGGGCCAAATGCTGATGGGTTGAAGAAAACTTCTTCCACCAGAAGGTTTTGATACAATGTGGTGTGGTGATACAATGAGTGAGTGTTCGACAGTAACTGGAGGGTCTTGGAAGAGTCGAGATGGGTCAGAAAGAAACTGTTGATTTTCTCTGACCCACCTCTCCCTCCGCTCTAGACTTCTCTTAGCGTCAGATAGTATGCGTATTCTCTCAACAATATGCTGCCTAATGGTCAGCAGCTTTTACTTGTTAAGTGCGTGATAACGGGTCCGGAGTTCGCGCGCGAACTTTCGAACCTTGGCGGTAAAATTCTTGCCAGATGTGATGTAGTCAATCACACATTGATTGCGGGACGCGTACTGTCTTGCCCAGCCTATCATTATGGCAAGTTGATGCATTCGTCTTTTGGTCTTATGATCAGCCGTTGGTTTGGTTTTACGGTTCGCATCGGCCAAAGCTCTCGCTGCATTATACACACAATAATTGATAGCCCAGAGGTCGGATTCACCGGAAAAATGTCCACGAAGCTCGTCATCTATTTCAGCCAGATCTTTAAGCTTGAGAGAAACCTTAATGTTGATGTTTCTCCGGGTCGTAAAGCATCGCTCTTCATCTATTGGAAGCATGCCCGCGGTTGGTCTTAGTGTTGTCTCTCTTTCTTTGTTGCCGGCTTGTTCTAGCTGTGGTAGAGTAGGCGTTCCGCTTACATAGCCTCTTTAACGGAGTAGTTCAGCATGGTTTCGCAAACGTTGCTGCGAAAAGTGCGATAGCTCAGGGTGTTTCTCGCACCACAGAGCATGCAGCCGTGCCATGTAACCCCGTTCACGGTCCACACTCGCATCTTAGCAGTCTAGCAAGTCGTGATGCAGTTGCTCCGTCCACCCAAAGGTCACGAGATCCCGCCGATCAATCGCACTGAATCCATTTTCATTGGCTCCCCGATCTCTAGATTGATCGGCATTGTTGGCCGACCCATTTTCGGGAGCCCTGTGCGTTCTGTTGTTTTGAACCGCACTTACCACAACTATGTTTGGTGTTGTCATTGTTGTTCCCACGAGAAGCTAGGGAAAGGGGTTCGTCCATCCTTGTAGAGCCCCGCATGCAAGGATAAGGCTGCGTACTCTGAGAGGTCGCCCGGTATCCCAGAGTCACCGTTCTAGACACCTCAGCCAGGTGCCATTCAGCTTTCGGCACGGTTTTCACACCTTCGCTTGGAGGTTAATTCCTTCGGGACCACCCCTGGACAATTGTCCGCGACTGCCTATTTATTTTTGTAACCATATTCAGCAGAAACCCTTGGTACAGGGATTATATTAAATTTTAATTACAATATTATTTGATATTCAATAATGAAATTAATTTGCATAATTATTTATAATAAAATTAAAAATTGAATAAAAAATATAATAATATTATTATATAATAAATATATATAAATGAAAAAAGAAAAATTATAAAAGAATGATGTAAATCTCTTTTCATATTGTCTTTCCTTTTTTTATTGACGTCCACAAAAATTGTTTTATTAATTTTAATTAAAATATTCAAATTTTATATTAACTCTAGAAATTTAGAAATTTAATTATTGGTTTAAACTGTATGAGCTATGTACATTAATTTCATTACTGTATGTTAAATATAATTTTTAATTTGGTTTTAAGCTATCTTCAATTGTTAATTTTTATTTCTTTTGCAAAATATTTTTTACGAATGTATATATATTTGTGTGTGTATGTGTAATATAATGTCTTGAACAATTATTATCTTGTCTGATTACAATATCTCATATATTTATTTAATGAAAGTCTTTTTTATTAAAGGTCGAAACGCCGCGAAGTGTAGAAGAATTCTTATATTTTGATTAAATTATTGACTCGGATTTTCTTGTCTTCTTATTTCAAACTTGATCGTAAAGCCGAAGAAAAAGTTGAACTAATGTGATGAGAGATTCTACGTGACGGGATAATCGAGCACACTACTTTACCCTTCAGCTTCGCCGTGGTCGTAGCCGGTAAGAAGGACAGCGAATACCGGTTCTGTGTAGATAACCGGCGGTTGAACATTCCGACTGAGGATGCCCCGCAGTGCCTACCCCGCATACATGAGACTCAAAAAGATCTCGGCAGCGCCCGGATCTTCTCAACATTGGATCTGAAGAACGGCTATTGGCAGATCCCAATGGCCCCCAGGTCACGACCGTACACCGCTTTCTCGACCTCTGGAGGGGGTCAGTTCCAGTTTCGGGTGATGCCATTCGGCCTCAAGAACGCGCCCGGAACGTTCCAGAATCTCATGCGGCAGGTCCTCGCTGAGGACTCTCCGGGGAAACCGGACATCCAGAGGTTGTTGCCGCGGAATGTTGGACCGTCATCACCTAGGCCCCAAAGAAGAAGATTTCATCCAGCGACACAGGCTCACCCCGAACGGTTTCTGGCAGCGAGATGGGGAGGATGGCCAGTGGAGACTGTGGGTCCCAACGTCTTTCAGGCCTCGAGTATTATGGCAGTACCACGACGCCGATCTCGCCGGACACCCAGGTGGCGAGGAAAACATTCGGGCGATAAAAAAATTCTACTTTTGGCCAGGAATGAGCAGAGACGCCCGTCGCTATGTAGCTTGATGCCACCTATGCACCTGCTGCAAACCTGTGCGAGGTAGAAAGCCTGACCACCAACGCCCACGCACCACCACCAAAGTCTGGGACACCATCGCTGTGGACATCATGGGGCCTTATCCCCGCACCAACCGGGGCCACGCCTACATTCTGGTCGTACAGACCTCTTCACATGCTGGGTTGAGGCCTTTCCCATGAGGAACTCCTACGCAGCTCGCATCATTGGTCTCTTGCAGAACGCGGTATTCAGCTATCTGCTCTTCGGGCAGACAATCCTCGGCCCCGGCAAATGGAGTCCGGTCGAAATCCCAGAGGTAGTCCCACGGACTGCAGATCTCCAGCAACGCAAGGCAGAGGCCCGCGACCACCAAGGACAGTACCAGGCCAGGTATGCCGCCGCCCAGGTAAAGCCACGATTCGCCTCAGCAGATTGGGTATACCTGCCCAATCACCGATTATCAGACAAGGCTGCCGGGTTTAACGCTAAACTAGCTCCGAGTCGACTTGGTCTCTACCAAGTCCTGGACCACATCGCCGAGGACGTCTACTGGATCCTGAAGGACGGCGGTTCCCAGAAGTTCCATGGAAACTTGCTCGTACTGGCACCAAACAACCAGGAAGTACTGCCTGTGCCAACAGCAGTCGAGGAGTTGGCCGACCATCCAAGCAACCCGCCCGGTCAGATGATCGGGCACTAAATTTCTGAGAGCGTCGGCGGAGCAAAGATTTCCGAAAACCTCGGCGGACCAATACTTGTCGAAAGCGTCGGCGGAGACCGTCTCACCACAGTTGTTTGTGAGACCAAGAATGGCGCTGGTGAAGAACCACACCGGGTTCAACGTGTTCCTTTCCGCAACCTAGTCGCGGGAAGCGGAGACGCGGAGCACAGCGCTGACAGTAAATCGCGTGCAGCAGCCGCGGTACCCAGGCAGGTAGCGGAACACGGCGGGCCGAAAACCAAGAGCCGGACGAGCTCTCGGACAACGAGTACGAGGATGAAGAGGCGCCAGGACAGGGCCAGGATAGCGCCAGGAGGCGCTATCATCTGCAACGGAGGGAGCCGCTCAAATACAGGGAGGCACGACCCTACGTACGACAGGATCGCCGATAAAGTAAGGTGATATTGTAAATATAATCGTCGGGACTGAAGCAATGCATCCCACTTTGTAAATATTTCTCCATATATATTAATATGATTTTACTAATTTCGCTCGGGACGGCAGAAGTGCATCCCACCATGTACAATTATTCTTATCATTTTTGGGCTGCCGCAATGCACCCATTTGCTCATTTGGGTCCTCTGGAAGGTGACCCTTGTTTGTTTTTTCACCCTATTTAACTTGTCTCCTCCCCTCTAAAATTTATTTTTCTTACTGAGGTAGCAAGGTCTATCCGGGAAGGGGTGGAATTGATACAGTCCCCGTAGTTGAGAGCCACTCTAAACCAATTTGTCAGGAATGAATCCCCGTCTGTGTTTACAAAACATAAACCAGTCTTGGAAAACCTTCCGACCTAATTGCTTTAGAGTGGCAATTAGACAACCTTACTTTCTCTCAAATACGATTCTTTGGCGTATTTGGTACCTGGGAAAGGTAGAGAGGCACCGGCTCACACCTGGTGCAGCTGTGATGAAAGGTTTCCATATCACGCGCCAGGCCAGTGAGTATGACTCACGACGCGCAGCACCTCTCTCTCTCTCTTTTTTTCTCTCTCTTTCTTCCTCAGCGTGGAAAGCGGCCAGCGGTCGCCAACCACGTGTTAAATACGTAAAGTAAGAAACCCCGTTTTATTAAAAAATTTTTTTTATTTCCTACTCGCGAGTAGGATTTTATCTTTTAAATAGTGTCTGAGAATATCTTTTTCTTCCCTTTTAATATTATGTCGCGTATCTATATTCAATAATTGTCTGAGGAGTTTCTTTTCCGTCTTATGTTCGTAATTGGAATATTTTTATTTTTAAAATTTCCTTTTATTATTAAGGGGAGGTATTTTTTTTTCTCTCTCTTCTTTTCTATTAATATTGTTCATCTTATATTCATAATTCTAAAATTGTATATCTTCGTATTTTATGGCAATTTCTTCGCTTTTTAAATTTAATTAAATTTCCGACACTCGCATTCCGTTCCGTAAATGGAATACTGAACCGGGCGACGCGCTCAACATTCGCGAAGGTAGGGATGGACGGTGCAGCCGCTACGCCCCTCCATCCATGACAAGAGTGGCCGAGAGGGCCGGGCCAATCGTCGGCCAGACCGTCTCTCGGCCAGCGCAAATAAAACGGGATGCGTGCAGGCGAGAGGACGCACTCTTACTCCAGCAACCAGTTGGGTAACCTCCGTCCCCTGGGAGCTGCCGGCTACGTTTGTACCAGTTTTTTTTCTTGAGTAAACGAGTGCTTTAGAATCCAAAGTCAATTCCCAGGTTTTTTTCTCTTTCCTAGTCACCTTGCTCCCCAGTATCCCGCAAACTCCTTGCCTTCCTCCAAGTCATCCTGACTCCAACATCATCTCTCTCTCTCACTCCTTCGCCTTCTTCAGGGGCCGGTAAGCTCCCGCAGCTCCGTCTTCCCCGAACTCTTTTCTCTCTCTCTGTCATCTTCAGAGGTCGGTAAGCTTGTGGAGAGCCCCGACTACCTCGCAACCTTCTTCTTTCCTCTCACACATGATCGTCCTAATCCTATGCCTGGACACGGGCAGAAACGCTCCCGTCCCGGTCGCGCCACCCGCATCCGTCGCCGGATCCCGCTGCCTCACCTAGGCCTCTCGACCCCACCTTCCTCCACACCTTGCACTCCTCCTAAACACACCGAGGAAGATGACGATGACGTCATCATCATTGAGGATGATCAGTCATTCTCCCCGGTGACTCCTCCCTCCAAACTCCCTCGCTTCGAGGGTACTCTAAGACGAGAACTGGGATTGTAGACCAGGTCGACCTTCCTCTCCCTCTCCTAATTAACCTGACGAAGGAACACTTCCGTCCCTAACCAGGGCCTCGGTTCCTTTCTAACCGGCTCCTGCAAGAAGCTACGGTTCCCCTCGGACCGGTTTCCACCGAGAAGCTACGGTTCCCCTCGGACCGGCTTCCAGAAGGAGCATCGCAGCTGCAAACTCACCTTTAGATCAAGTCGGGACAGAATAACATCCTCAACACCCCGGCGTGTATCAATTTATTTCACAAATTATCTTATTTTATTTAAAATATTGTTTCAATTTTCTATTTATAATATTGCTTTAAAAAATAATATTAAATTCAACATATATGTATTATTCATAATATTAATTAATTTTCAAATTACAATCTAGTATAATAATTTACTTAATAAATATATAATGTTTATAACTAAAATTAAATATTACATGAAAATATTTATTTTAATAATTTTAAAAAACTATTACTTTATTTTTTTAATAATATGTTTGTTTATTCAATATTTTAAACGTCAATTATATGAATAATATTATATTTTAAATAACTTTATTTTTATTTAAAATTATTCAATTCTAATCTATATATATATTTATTTATTTATATGTCTTTAGCATTATGAAAATAAATTCATGAAAAATTATTAGAAACATTTTTATTTACTGATAATTAATTGATAAACATTGTAATATAAAATTGTGTAATTATTTTTTGTTTAAATAAATAAAACTGATTATAAATATTTATTATTTTACTTACAATCGTCAAACATATTTATGAAGATTTAATTAATATTATTTTATAAAGAAATTTATACAATACTTACAATACAAATTACTTTTTATTAATAATTACATATGATACAAAATTATTTGATAGATTTTGTAAATATTTAATTTAATTAATTTAATATAAAATCATATTTTAATAAATACATTAAATCAAACAAACAGAAAAATTAATATTATTATAAATATTATTTTTTTAATTGACATTTTTTCAAATTAATTAATATATTCAATGTCAACTAGATTCTTTTAATCAAAATTGAAACAAACTACTCATTAAGAAGCAAAATATCTTGCTCCGATCGATCCAAATAGACAACTTAAATATGGATGGAGGATGCTCAACGTATGACGTATTTGTTAAAATTCTTTATGAAAAAATTTGAGATCATCTCCATAGTAACCGTTTGGCGGCATACATCGCAGAAAGAGTCACATTAATTATTTCAAAGAAAGGGGCAAAACTGAGTGACGCACAGTTATGGAAAGTATAAGCAATCTTGTTGCTTATAAAAACAAAAAACCATCAAAACGTATGTCTTAACGCTTCCTCCAAAAAATTTCGTAAAAAATTTGATGTAAGCTTCCTGTCGATAAAAATCAAATGGATAAATTCCAATGAATTTCTTATTACAAACTGTCAAAGAGGTGCGATTGCAAAGAAATGACTCGTATTTATGGAATGTCTAAACAATCCATTAGTTTTTATAAAAAACAAAATCTGCCAATCGTATGTCTGACGTTTTCTTCATTACTATCAGCATAAAGATTTAATTTCTACGCGGTCGGTAATTTCGGTAGGGGAATCTACTAGCCAGACCAAGCTTACCATATCTATCAGGTGTATACATATGAAACCGGTATTTTTTCAAGAAAAAAACACATTTATTTCAAGAGAATGATAACAAATATTTTATTCAAAGTATGCGCCCT